>NW_021680849.1:121675-168019 GCF_001412515.2 Diachasma alloeum | reverse complement strand
ACAGTGACGAAGAGGAGTCACAAGACATTTTTAGTGAAGTGAATAATACCAGTGACAACGCAGCAAGTACGTCAGCACAATAGTTGAATTTTACCTTGTGACACATTCTACTTCATTTTTTCATTCTAGATCGGTCCGTTAATTTAGAATTTATAATTTATCATTTCCCTCTTTTCAATTTTGTTNTCTTCCCCCCCCCCCACACCCCCGGGCATTCATGACAAAAAATAGTATGTGCCACTCGGCCCGTAGTGTCGGTTTGCGATTCGTGTGAGTTAGCAGCACTCATCGCAAACCTCCACTTACGGGCCTTGTGACACAAATAACTATTTCACGAGTTACGAACAATATGTTTCATCACAATGTGGCGGAAATTGGACTTTTAGGCACGCGGAGCGTACTGAAAAGTTCACTTTTCGTCACAGCGTGATGAGAAATCACTTTTCCTGGGTGGTCTCGTCGAGTGGTAGGCTTGGAGTTTTCAAATTTCTTCGGATAGAAATGATTTTGGTAGGGGTATCCCATTGGTAGAGTTGTAATTGGTACGGTTGTCCCGTTGTCATTCTCAATTATTTCTCAGTCTGCTCTCAACGTTTAAAACAGTAGAGTCGGATTTCTGATTCTTAAGTGTTTCTCAATTAACTCTCAACTTTTTTGAGAGTTGAGAATTGGATTTTCGTTTCTCAATTGTATCTCAATCTACCCTCATCTTTCCTGAGAATTGAGTTATGTTTTGTTTCTTTTTGAAAATAGAATTTTTGATTCTCTATTATCTGTCAGTCTGTAAGGAGGGAAAAAATGAAATAAAAATTTCGTAAAAGTTTGATAATCTGGAAGTCAAAATAAAGGTGACGATTAAAATTACGGAACGTCTAGTAAAAAGTACGGAATAGTTACCTAGTTTTTACGTAGCGTTACGTGTGTTTTACTAGACGTTTCGTTATTTTTATCGTGAATTTTCCGTAGAAATTGACGCAATACGATTTCGACTCACTGAAATTTTTCTCTCCGTGTACTCTGAACTTTTTTGAAAGTTGCAAGTTGGATTTGTGTTCTCGATTGACTCAATCTATTCTCGACCTTTTTGAGAATTGAAATCCGTAGATAATTGAGAATCAAAAATCTTTTTTTCAAAAATGAAAAAATCCAACTATCAATTTCTGTGAAAGTTGATAGTAGATTGGGTGACAATTTAAAATAAAGAATTCAACTTTCAACTTCCAAAAAAAATTTCAAGTAGATTGAGAGTGAATCGAGCATCAAAAATCCAACTCTCAACTTTCAAGTAGATTGAGAGAAAATTCAGAATCAAAAATCCAACTCTCAACTTTCAAAAAACTTTCAAGTAGATTGAGAGACAACTGAGAATCCAAAAACTCTATTTTCAAAAACAAAAATCAAACTCAATTTTCAAAAGAGGTGGGAGTAAATTGAGAGATATTTGAACATCGAAATTCAAAAATCAAATTTTCAATTCCGAAAAAATGATTGAAAATGCTAAAGTCACTAAGAATAAATCCAATTGTCAGCTTCAATTTTCTCTCAAACACAGAAAATTACCGCACGAAAATCCAACTATCAACTTGGTCCACAAGTTGATATATTCCTATAATTTTCCCGAAAACCGGAGAATTTTCTTCGAATTATCGAGAAAACTGGAGAATTTTTGAGAATATTCCAGAGAATCGGAGAATTCTCTTGTAAACCGGAGTATTTTGTAAAACATTCCCGAACACCCTAGAATTTTCTCAATTCTTTTTGGCAAAATGGAGATATTCCTATAACATTTTCGAAAACTGGAGAATTTCCATAGAATTTACTCGAAAAGCCGAAAATTTTGTGGCATTGAAAAAGAAATAGAAAATTTCTTCAAATTTTCCCGAGAATCGGAGAATTTTTCGGAAGTTTTTTAAATCGGAGAACCCTCTCGAAAACCGGAAAAATTGATCGAAAGCCTTGTAGGAGGGAAACATGGGAAATCATATACGAACAAATGTACAGGAAGAAAATAAGAGGGAAAAATTTTAAGGGACCCTTCCAAGCCCTACTCTTATATGTCACCCTGGTTTCGTGTCATTTCCATAGTTACCGATATAACTGACAAAGAACACTAGGGAGGTGTTCCCCTCCGATTTTGATCAAACTCATATATGTTGTAGAGGACTCAAAACTAAAGGACACGTATTTTTTTTATCGACTAATACGCGGCTTTAGGGGGGGAAACCATGGTCAGAAGGTGACCACCTTCGGGGGTGATCTTTCAATCGCACCTATACGGAGGGTGTTTTTACAAATGTTCATGACAAATTGAAGTTATGAAAATCAAAATTGATAGTTCCTCCGGGGGTTAAAATTGGGGGGGTAAACTACCTCATAAAAATTTTGTTTAAAAAAAAAAAAATATGGCTCATAATTTAATAAAACCAATTGCATTTGGAAGAGCATGGAAAAATGCAGAATACTTGTTTTCGGATTTTCCCCGGAACTGAAGTTTTCTGCGGTGAAAAAAATAATTTATCGGAAATATTACCCATCACAGTGGTGAAGTTTTTTATCCACTTCATTATCCTTTTCACTCAATCTTTCTCACTCTACTATTCACTCATTCTATTCACTCACGAAATTACACTCAGGCCCAAACCTCACTTTATTATTTTATAATTTGACCCGCGGTCTCTCAATTCCGCCGGGTACTTCCCCGATGGACAGACACTCCGGCGTATTTCCCCGTTGACCCGTCGCGGCTATAAAACTCGGGCCCGCACTGTCATTTTATGGCTTAATCCTCGGCTTTCCCAAAATATTCCATCAGGCCTTTTCCCACCTCCCCTCATGGCGTTTTCCCTTCACTATGTTTTTCCCCACTAACACTCATTCACTTAAAATATGTATCCCACATAGATAACAGAAATTTATAGTTTTGGGAGCCTAGACTCCATTAATAGAAGTAAAGGACGTGGTCTCGAGATCCTGGAGCTGGAGGTCAAGCTTCTTTGAGGCGACACACCTCCTGGACGAGCCAGGGCGACCCCAAGCCACACTAGAGAATTGAGCGTACTAAGTACTCGAATTATTCTGATTGATTTTGGTTTCAAGCCATCCGCTGGGATTTTTCCCCATTCTCAGTGTTGATTAAAGTTTGATTTATCGAGTTGTTTCGAGTTGAATTCAGCTAAATCATTTTTATTCTGGAGAATTGTCATAATTGGGGACGCATTGCGCCCCCGAGATCTACAAATTTATATTTTCTCTGAATTATATAGAATCATAATCATTTAACATTTTGTATCATTCTGAATATACTCCAATTATATTATCTTATTTTGAATCTTATAATTGAGTGTTGCATTTCATTCTGTGTGGGAATTTTAAGATTTATAGTATTTTTTGAGCTTTGAGAACTTTGTTGAGACTTCAGGAATTCGAAGAGGGAGTATCGTCCTCCCTTCCCCTTGGTGAACAAGAGTCCGGGTATTTTTTGTTAAAACGGTAAGGAAGTTGCGTATTTTGAGGGTTTTGTGCGTTTGATCCCTAGTGAAATAAATGCACTGGTGCCTAATGGGTTAAATGGGCGCCCATAATAATCTATAGATGGTTTTTTATTTAATTTAATATTTTCGGGACATGAAATTCATCACAAGGTATTCTGCATTTTTCCATGCTCTTCCAAATGCAATTGGTTTTATTAAATTATCAGCCATATTTTTTTTGTAAAACAATATTTTTACGGGGTAGTTTACCTCCCCCCCCAATTTCAACCCTCGGAGAAACTATCAATTGTGATTTTTATAGCTTCTCACAAGATATTCATTACCGTGATGAACATTTGTCAAAACACCCTCCTTATAGGTGGGATTGAAAGATCACCCCTGAAGCTGGTCACCTTCTGCCCATGGTTTTCCCCCTAAAGCCGCGTATTTGCCGATAAACAAAATACGTGGTCTTTAGTTTTGAATCCTCTACAACATATATGAGTTTGATCAAAATCGGACGGGAATACCTCCCTAGTTTTCCTTGTGAGATCAGGATACAGCTTCCCCCTTTCGCCGCAAAGTGGGAGGATATAAAATCGCCACTTGAGAAAAAATTCCCCCTATGCAGGCTTTAACAATTACAGGCAGAACATTTTCCATCGAAATTCTCTTATTTGACCCTTATTATTTGCCCATGCAACAATACCAAAACTCAATGAATTTCATTATTCTGTTTCACCTTGCCTTCTAACTCAGAATGTCATCCAATTACGATTTTAAAACATAATCGTGGGGTAAATACATGAGACCTTCATATTTGAATTGGAGAACAAGAAATATCTGGCGAAGAAATTTGGTGTACCTATGAACAAAAAATTGTGTTCTTGACTCGCCATCAGTTTTCTTCCTTTTCTCCATTTATCCATTGAAAAATATACAGTTATAACGAATATAGTTATCAATTTCATATCTACTGACTAACTGACTAGAGTCAAATGTTCTTTCATACATGTTCTACGTGTATTATTAAATTACAAAATACTTCTCGTTCAGTAACATTCTACGACATTTTCATAAAAGAGGGTGAATTCGAGAATTTGATATATTGTTGACTCAAAACATGGCGTGGTTTTGGTTCCAATTCTAAATGTAACATAGAGTGGTGGATAAATATTCTACTTGACGTTTTCGTGATCGTTCCCGGAGATCTTTTTGTGGATTGAGATTTCAAGCGTTTGTGTTAGCATAATTAATTTTGAAATTACACAAAGAATATATATTTATCGAAGAATTCGTAAAAATTTATTACAATTAGCGCATAATTTTAAAAGTGCCTATTTCGCCTGAACATGTGATCGAAGTGAGTTATTTCCCCTACAAAGACACAAGAAAAATCGTCGAAGCAAAGTTATAAAAAGTAGTAAGTTGATCGTTGACTTTCCCCTCGATGTGCCCATTTCCTCACCAAATGCTCTGTCTTAAATGGTATTATATTTCTTCTTTGATCAGTCATATTAGACTTTTAATTCATTGACATTGATTTTCTGCGCAAAAGCGTTGATTGTTCCTGAAGGCGCGCAACCGTGTCCGTTATGGATCTAGTCTTCATTAATTATTCATAGATTCTACTGAACCTAACGATGTCTCCTCTCTATCGAGTTAATTACTTTAATGCAATTTACAGTCATCCAATATATACGATGAGGAATGAAGTAAATTAGTCCTAAACTGAGCTATAATTGTGTCCACTCATATCTTAGATCAAGATCTGAGTATCTCCAATTAGTTGAATTGAAAAAATACGACAAGATAGTAATAATCAAAGACGCAATTCATTATTCATCACTCCTCGATCTATCCACAATCTTTTTGACCATGCATTAGTGATAAAATGCAATTGAATGATTCCTGGCGCGTCAGACTGAAAATCATCATAGTGAAAGCAATTCGGCATCAATATTGGAGCGATCAAGCCAGCGACAGCTGGTGTAATATTACCGGCAAGTTTAAAAAGGTAGAAGAAGGATAACAAAAAAGTCGAAGTAGCAAAACCTGTCTACCCCGGGGTTCAGTTACTTCTCGCGCGATCAGCATTCCGAGCCGAGACGCTTCTGCGAAACTTGGAGATGTACAGACCAAACTCATGTACCATTTTCAGTACGAAGAATACATAGGAGTCGGCGGAATACTCGAGAGGAACGACAACTTGTACACCCCGATGAGATACAAGATTGAGAGTTGTATAATATTTGTAAACGTTAGAAATGTATCCCCAATGTATGTATATGACCGAATCCGCCAATTCTAAATATGAAAAGTGGCCTCAAAGTTTTAAAACTGTTTTTCTATTTTGTGACAGGAAATATTTTACCTAGTTGTCAACGCTCCCCCAAATATTCAAATAGTCGAAACCAGTAAACCAGTTGACATGAATAAAAGTCGAAATTAAATTTGAAATACATGCCTAAACAGCACTGCTGATTCTTTTTTGTGCTCTCACAAACTCAGAGGTGAAATGCAGAGAAAAACAAAATTTAGTCCTCCCGAAAAATAAGTTCTTCAAAAATATGTCGAAATCTTACGGAGATTTTTGAAACGATCTTTTTTGTAGAACAGAATGAGTTCTACAGAAAAGTTTTCATGAAAATTTTTCTATCTACCCTATATTCAGAAATATTCATTGAAAAACTGTCTCCAGATTCAGTTGACAATTAGTTTTTTTACAATATCTCCGCGTTGAAACAAAACATCGATTTATTGGTCAGAACCTTTCTTGTAGGCAAGAATGAGGTCTATAAACAAATCATTACAAAAATCTTTCTATTTGCCATGCCTTCCGAGATATTGCCCAAAAACTGATTTTTGAGTTTGAGTGACGCATCTTATTTCATATCTTCGACTCTGAATTAAGTTCTGTGCTGAGTTATGATATTCAAGGTATTTAATTTTTACTAATCAATGCTCAATAAATCATAAAAATGAAGGTCATTTTTCTGGATTTTCTTTATTTTTCGAAATATTCGGACCATATTCGGGTATATCGTTGATGTTCCATACAGATTACAAGATACTTTTTCTCATCCAATTGAATCTGATGAGCTTCCTTTTCCATTGCACAAACCATTGCTGCAGTGGAAGAAGTCTATGCAGTCATGTCTGTAGATTTTGAGACTATAAGATATAAAGTCCACAGTGCTGCAGAAACCTTTCGAGGTATGAAATTGATGCGCAAAAGATAATAAAAATGATAATGAAGAGTTTCAACGAATTACGAACGATGAAAGAGGAAGGTCATCGAATTCAATTGGGGAAACAACAAAATCTCTTGCAATCTATGATGGAACACCAACTCTATACCCATTTCGAAAAAGAAATAAAATCCAGGAAACTGACCTTCATTTTTATGATTTATTGAGCATTTATTAGTAGAAACTGAATTTCCTGAATCGAGATATGCGATAGCGTATCGGCCAAGTAACCATTTCGTGTCTCCAGGGCTGCCAGATTGGGCGCCAAAGCGCGAATTGGGCTACTCGGGTAGGCTCGACCGCGCTTTGAAATTTGGAAAAAGCGCCGGCGCCCAATTGGCCTACCTGAGAATTTCTCTCTGCGTTTTTGGGCCCTTTGAGTTTTTAGAGGCCAATCCATCAGAAAGTCAAGTGTGGACTAAATTATCAACCGAAAAAAAACAGAAAATGTCGTTAATGCCAATAAAATCAATCCTCTCTTTACCAACTGGCATATTCTATCAAGGGTTAAACAATCTGTCTCCAGAGGTCGGCCCTTGTGGGATTCTGGTCTCACTTGGGAGAACTTTGACCTGCACCATTGGCGAAATTGTTCTCAACGGCTTTGATGTAGCACAAGATTCGAACATTGAGTTTTTACAATGGGTAAATGGGGACAGTATGAGAAGAAGTACAAGGTAACTTGGGAATCAGACCCCCGATTCAAAAGTAATTATCGTAGATTTGACTATTTTTGAGAAATTATACAAGAATAAAGTTTAACAACCGTTCATAACCTCATGAATTGTACACTAGCAATGACTCTCCACTATTTCACATATAATTTTTCAGGCTGGTTGACACGTAATCCTAATCAAAATGAACTCAACAAAGAAGCCTACTGTACAATTTGTGAAACCGGCTTACGAGCTCACAAGAATGGGCTCACGAAGCATTCTGAGACCGGCCTTCACACCAGCAATGTATCAAAAACCAAAAATCAAAACCCGATAGAATCTTTCGGAGTGACAGTTGTTGGTACAGAGACTAAGACAGCAAAGTTGATATTAGCAGCGTACGTTGCTACCCACAGTGCTGTACGGTCTGTTGACCATTTAGAGGAGATATTGGTGCCACTTGCAAAGGGAAGTACATTGCAATACTTTCGTATGCACAGAACCAAATGTTCAAAGTTAATTACCGAAGTGATCTCTCCTGTCTTGCTGAAAGAACTCGTGACAGATATTGGTCAAACACCCTACTCGCTTATTGTCGATGAATCCACGGACATTTCTGTAAACAAGCAGTTGGCCATCTGTATTCGCTATTTCAGTGCAACGGCTAAAGATATTGTGACAGCATTTCTGGGGATCATATGTCTCAATGGAGCAACTGCTGAAGCTTTGTATGATCAGCTGATGTCAGTCTTGGGTAGCATTAATTTGCCAATTCAGAATTTAGTAGGGATAGGCACCTATGGTGCGAACTGTATATGTGGTGTTAATCACTCACTTTTCACACTTTTGCGAGACAAAGTCCCACTACCGACTTTGATTTTGGTTAAATGTATATGTCATTCTCTAGCATTGTGTAGCTCAAAAGCTTCTCTCACGCTGCCCAGTGCTCTCGAGTGGATGGTGAGAGAGTCTAGTAACTGGTTCGCCATGAGTCCGAAAAGACGAAATGACTATGCCATTCTATTCAATTCGATCAACGATAACAACAAGGTGATGCTCAATCTGGTTCAACTTTGTTTTACTCGGTAGCTAGCCTGGGGGGGGGGTGCAGTGAACCGCTTGTTGAGTCAATGATTAGCACGAATGGCAAAGAGAAGTGTTACACTGCTTCCCAGTTATCCCTTATGTACGAGGATCCTGCAAATCATTTGTATCTATTGTTCTTAAAATCGATCCTTCACGATATAAATGAAACTAATGTCCTCTTTCAGAGTACTCAACAGGACATGAACAAAATTTGCGAAGCTTTATGGGCACTGATTTTGTCAGTGGCCAGTCGTATCATGAAGCCATTGTTTTGGAATCAGGCGAAGACACTCGAGAGTATAAAGCTTCTGAAGGATACTTTACAAAATGAGTTGGCTTTGTTGGAGACTAAGGGTGTCGATTACGGTTACGAATTTGTCACACTGCCATCTCAATCTATATTGAAGATGGAGGATCTGGAGAATGTTCGTAGCAAATGCCGCCAATATCTGATCGTGTTGTGTACTGAGCTCGTGGACCGCATGCCGAGCAACTTTGCCCTGTTGAAGATGGCAGCAAAATTCTCACCTGAGAAAATATTGTGTACAGCAAAGAAGACTCTCATGGCTGAATCACCAATTAAACTAATTAATGAAGGCACAGATTTAAGCATTGTCGAGAATCAACTTCGAAATATCGGATTTGCTGATTGGAATGAACATTTCTCCGAAGAGATAATGAGTAATACCAGTAAATTCTGGTCCCATGTTCACGAATCCAAAGATGCTGCAGGTCGTCCACAATACAGGGAGTTAGCTGCATTCGCACTCAAGGTCCTTTGCTTGCCTCTCAGTAATGCAGTGGTTGAACGGGTCTTCTCGGTTATGAATGGTGTTGAAACAAAATATCGTAACCAAATGGGACCAACAATGCTCCCATCGCTTCTCCGAATTCGGATGCATTTTTCTGCCAATCAGCAATGTTGTAGGTCCTTTCAGCCAAGTACAGAAATGTACGAATTATTTAATGCCAAAATTTACGAGACTCCAGCATCAACTGCCAAAGGAACTCAATCAGAAGAGGAGGATTTTTTTAATGAAATGTTGACACTTTTGCCGTCTGAAGAAACTGACTAGGAATGTTGCAGACTGGATCAATCCATTACTAGTTCATCAAAGCTGTCATGACACTTATCACTTCGTTAACTCTAAAATATGTAATTTAATATTCATAGTATATGAAAAAAGAGTTTAATTTATAATTGTTATTTATTGTACTACGCGCAATGGAAGGAAAAACTTGAAAGTGATATTCGGTCTAGGGTGTGCATCAACGTATGTTTAATGAATGTATGTTTAATCTCGTAGGCAACTAAAAATAAAATCAATATTTGCCCTGCAAGACTCAACTTTTTTGGTCTCCTCCTAGGTTTGACTCTCATACTTGACCTTCTGTTTCCTCTGATTCTCATGTTCAACCCTTTAATTTGACTCCAACAATTTTATTTGGGATTCCTCAAACAAACGATTTCTTCTCGCGGTTTTGGGCTCTTTCGGTTGGCTACACTGAGTGGTTACTTTGAGCTACTCGGAGTGGGGAGTGCCGCGCCGAGCATCACTGACGGCCTGGCAACCCTGCGTGTCTCATTTCTCATTCAAACTGGGCCGAGTGCTACCGCGTATCTATACACGAAGCAACACCCCCCCACTACCTCTTGATGCAAGTTATTTAATAAAAATTTCATTCCGACATATTACGTGAAAACTGACCTTAGTTTCATAATATAAATCGGATATGCGCTTCCCATTTATGCCTTCACTTTTCTTTTTAATGAAGATTTACAAAGATGTGTGCATAACAAGGCGTTTCATTTCTCATTTTCCGTACTGAGATTATTTCGGCTTTAGTTTTTCGTCCCCAAGTTGGCAGTAACTGTCAACGTCATTTCCAAAGAGGATAGGCTAGTAAAGTACAGGCTCGTTTCTCCAGGGGCAGGCAACCCCAAGCTGAAATAGTGATCACGCCATCGGAGGAATGGCGCCACGGTCGATCGTCAGCAAAAAGGAGTTGGGGAGGCGGGGCCTCCGCAGCCCCACTCCGACTATTTATTTTATGTTTTTCCTGTAAAATAATTTATAAATTATTGGAAACTATTCGTATAAATTATAGGAGATCATCGCAAAACTCATAAAGGATAATCTGGTGAGTTCCAACGAATGGGTCAAGCCACAGGGATCAAATGATCTAAACGAATATATGCCGATTTCCAAAATATATCATAGCTACGCACTAAACTTTGTAACGGAATTTTCCATCTGGGACTGGAAAACCACGTTAACTCGCCCATTTTCCCTAGACTGAGAAAACTCAAAAAAAAAAAACTTATCGATGGGCCAGCCGTCCTTTGACCTCGGAGACGACAAACCGAATAAACGAACTTCAAACGAAAAACAAAACGAAGGAACCAGTAAATAACCATTAATCCAACACAAACTTAAAACTGAGGAGTCCAGGGGGCGGTGATAGGGTGTCCGCGCATTTCAGGGAGTTGGTTGTGGAGAGAGGGGTAGGTTCGGATGGAAAATGGGCCAATGGGTATTGCTCAAAAAACAAATAACGCAACTCGAACCACCGGAGTTAATGTTGTGTAATGTATTGAGGTTATATTCATGTAAAAAGAAATAGGAAAACTATACACAATTGTCTCAAAAAAATTTATCCAAAAATATATCCGAAAAATTTAGCAAAAGAAAAGGAAATACTGAATTAACTCAAAACAACTAATCTAAAAAAACTGAAAGTCAGAGCAGAATAAATAGAGATTGAAAACAAAATAGAATAATCACACAAAAAAAACATATTCTTCAATATAGTATTGACTCTATAATTATTGAGCAGACAAAGAGCCAGAAGACAAATGTCTAACGCGAACTTCAATCCTACCACTCGAATTCTCGTCAACTCCACGAAATAGAATTAAAGGTGAAACAAATCTCATGAAATCTAACACCCGTCCACGTCCAAAGTAAAGAGAAAATCACGACTGTAATCAACTCGCGTTAAGAAGCAACATTCTTACCTTTCAGCGCAAAACCCGAATAATAAAAAAAATGTAACGGACCCGAGATCGTACGGAATCGAACAGCCGAATACACAACCCGTATCCCCACGTAATCCGACCGCGAAATTCTCATAATTATGCACAATAAAAAGGAACAATCGAACTCCACAATAATCCTGAAAAGAGTTCTGCGACACAACTCCGGATAGTTACGAAAACCATGCGGCAATGCGAGTCGAAACCCAAAATCTTATCTAAACTTCTGGTTAGATGCAAAATTCTCCCCAGAGGGGCATCGCCCAAAGGCACTCTGCCTGAAGGCCATGGACTCGATGAGGGCTAGTCACTGACTTCTCGAATACTCGACTACTCTTCTCAACTACTACTCTCGACTACTCTTCTCAACTACTACTCTCGACTACTCTTCTCAACTAATCGAATACGCAAAAATCGCTCAATTTATACCCCAAAAGTGAAAAGAGAACGACTATCGAACGCCAAAAGATAGAACGAGATGTTACGTTATATCTACGTAGTGGCGTCAGCCGCTGTGACGTAGGCAAATGTCCAGCGCTAGGTACAAAGAAGCTTCTAAAGGGACACGTCAACCAAATAGCCATAAACGCGTAATTTGATTCAAACCTGAACCGACAACAGACTAAAACAACAAAATGAAACGGAGTAAAAGGGCAGTAATTAGCCTAGATAAGGTCCACTAACTATCATTACCTCTTCGGGGTTGCATTCTCAAGGATTATCGGGGCAGAAACACATGATACACCAAAAACTATAATTCAACAGAACACATAATGCACCATAGTATAAAACTTGATCCTCTAAAACTTAGAGCGACCTTGGCAATTCGCACGGTTGTAACGGTCGCGATTGGCCGTGTGACCTTCCACCGAAACCCAAAACCGAAACTGTCTCATCCCGATTAATCCATATACTGAGCGCCAGCATTTCAGCTGAGCCTCCACATTTCCCCGAAGATGAATTGCAAGGGGGGATTCCGATCAATAATCGCGTAGCTCGATAATATTTTGGCCCAAACAACGAAAATTTCTGGTTCCCTAATAGTTAATTTTATCAAAACTCCTAACACATAGCATGTAAATACTATGCGGAATAACAATAATTTTTCCTCAATATAAACGATCACCGGACGGTCACTAAAACGATAATTTTTCCTGTCCAAAATTTGTTAAAATAAAAGGCTCTGGGTCTTTGTCTGACTCACGCTTAATCCGAAGTTCTCGATGGTCTGTAGATCGTCTAAGGAATTCCCTGAATTCCTTGCAACTTTCATTTGTAATTCATATTTTGGACTCTGGAGAACTGAGCCTCCACTGTTTTTCGGGTTTTCACTCGTAGCGGACAGTCCGCAAATGACAGCGACTTGTCCGCTAAAGTCAACGACATACCTAACCGAAAGGCGCCAAAATTTGAAAATACGATAATTCATCAATTTAATTTCAGTAAGTGGATCCAAATTCAATGACAAGTTACAGACTAGGCGGAATGTATATTCAATTATGTTGAGAATTTTCCGGGACTGGATTTTAGCCAATCAAGCGCAGTATACGAGGGGACGATACTCTTTTGTTATCAAATTTTTTCGGAAATTGCACACTAGCTTCTGGAAATTGCATCTGATAATTGCATAGTAGCTATTCATTTATTTCTAACCAATTGGCTGTTTTGCTGGAAGAATCCCTCGAATACTGAGCTCCGCTTGGCCAAAATCCAGTTCCGAAAAATTCTCCGCCGAATACTCCTCGACCTTCAAAATTAATCGCAATATTTCAGCACGAATTCATACAGGAAACATCCCAATTCTCTTCAATTTTCCATTAGGACTTATAGTTAAAAATTTCCTAAAATTTTAGGAAAAAAGGAACAAAACATTTTTTGTTTTAAACAATTCTCTCTGATTCTCCATTAGAACTCATATTAAAAAAACCACTGAAATCTCTCTAACAAATCAAAAACATGAATTTTTGTTTAAAAAAAGCCAAGTAACGATTTCGATGCGTAATTATAAAAATTTCACAAAAAAATGTTCCTGAGAAATTCCAATGGATTCTTTTTAATTTTTCATTATTTTTCTAAAATACAATAGGGGGCGATTAGAGTGGATATGGTTCTCCGGCGTGCGTATAATTTTGCAGTTTGCTTGAGTAATTAATTGTTTGTGTCTTCCACAACGGCTGCTGGAAGGTCCGGGGTGCTCCGATTTACTCCGAGAGTGTAATTACTATTGGGAATTATCTTTTTACTGGAGACGATAGACGATAGTTTCTGGGCGCAGTGAACATAACCTCACTGTCTCCGTGGCACGTGTTTGCTTGGGCTCAATTACAGCTGGCCAGGGTTAGTGAAAAGCAATGGGGGATCCTGATGGAAAGGGAGGCCTCACTGTTATCACTGAGATGTGTCAAGTGTATGGCAGGCGTGTTGATAAGGGGAAAGACACCACTGTATCCTGCGCTGGATGTGATCTCCACTAGCAGAGAAATTGTTCGCAAAAGACTGGAACCCTCTCCGACGGTAGTTTTGCCAGATGTTGTAGGTCCAATACTAGCTCTAAGCCATCCTCGCCAAACCCGCAGGTAGGGATTACTAAGGGGGATATGGAGCAGCTCCTTGCAGCTTATGGAGATAAGATATCTGAGCAGGTCCCTACAGCAGTTGCAGAAGAATGTAGGGGCATAAAGTCGGAGTTGGATGAGTGCATTGGGAAGGTGGATAAATGTTTTGTGGGTCAAGCGGAGCTTAGGGGTGAAGTAGACCATCTCAAGGTGAGGACTTGTGCTCTAGAGGAAGCTGGGAGCTCGTCGGGTGTTGAAGTTGGTCCTAGTGCTGAGAGGGCGCGAATCGAGAGAGTGGAGGCACTGTTGGCTGAGTTTGAGGAGAGGAAAAAAGGGAAGTAAATGTCATCTTATTTGACGTAAGGGAGGAAGAGGAGGAGACTCAGGAACAGGTAATTGTTCAGAGCCAGGAGGTGCTATCCGCCCCGGTAGTTGGCCCAGTCACGGTTAAGGCGGCTTTTCGGTTGGGACGGTTTGACTCAAATAGCGGAACGAGACCCATTAAGGTGGTTTTTAGCTCGGCGGAGGAGGCCAGGGCAGTGCTGCGTCAGGGGAAGATCTATAAGGCTCGGGGGATCTCAGTGAAGCAAGATCGTTCCTTCAGGCAGCGTTGGATGGTGGCTACTGTCCGTGGGGAGTTGGACGTCTGGCTGAGGGGTGGAGAAAGGGATTTGGCCTTGAGATTTGTCCGGGGGCTGCGCACGATAATCAAGGCGTCCCCTCGTAAGCGTAATCCATAAAACTATGTGAGTTCTGCGACCTCCGTTTCTTGTACTCTAACCTTGGGTCCTTGGTGCCGAAACTTGACGAACTACGTGAAGAAGTCGTGAATCTGCAGCCAGCTGCGGTGATAATGTCTGAGAGTTAACTGAACGAGAGAATTCCGGACAGTCTAATCAGCGTCCCGTGATACAAGGTCTTCAGGCAGGATCAGTGGGTGCAGAAGGGGGGAGGTGTGTGATCATCTACGCTGCTGAGGAGGTGTCTGGGCGTGAAATTATAGCCACGTTGAGGGGGGAAGAGGCGGATTGTGTGTGAGGCATGGCAAACGGTATTTGTGGACCTGAAGGTGATCGGAGGGCTAGTGCTCCCATAGGGATCGGAGTGCCCTAGGTGTGCCTGGACTTGATCGCTCCCGGAAGGTCTTTGGAAGGGAACCGGAGCAACTAGTCATTAAAGGGGGTGTTCGATTTATGTTTGGGGGATCTGCAGCTAAAGAGAGATATGCGTGTGCATATATATATATAATCTGTTATTCACATTGAAAGTGTATACGAATTGTTGTGCTCTAAGCCTATTTTCCACGTCACTCGACTTTGTATGAGATTTGTACCAGCTATGCTGTCTTTCTCGAAATAAAATAATAATAATAATAATCATGAAAACAAATTTTGGTTGAAAATTTGTTGTTAAAAAAAGGGAACTTTGGGACAACGAGATTTTCTCTGAAAAATTTCAGATAACTCATTTGCAGACAATTGATTCTGCGAAATTTAAAAAAAAAAAGAAACGAGGAAGAGCGCCAAGTTTCTGAAGTTAAACTTATTATCTTGTAGGACGACAGATCTTGTCATAAAATATAGACACAATTCCAACATTTTTAACAGTGGCTTGTTCTCAATGGCAACTCACCATTATCAATTCCTATGAATGATAGTGGGGGACGGCCATAAAAAGTGTGGTTTATCCACACAAATTCCATAACAAAGAGTGTGAATTATCAGTGTTTTTCTAAAAAAAAAGTTTCAGAAAAACAGTCAGGACCAACGTACTTGGCGCGGTTTTTAAAAAGACATCATTCACGATGTTGTCCGGGGGCGAGTTTCGAATGACAAGGTATGCATCGTATACTATCCGACTGAGAAAGGTACCATCCATCTTTCTCCCATAGTATGTATTAGAAGGAGACACACAATACAGATATTGTACACACTTCGTCGTTCGGAGCTCGTCCCGGTTGCACGAGTAGTTGTACGGTGACTCTCCACGTAGGGAAAAATAGTCGCTCAAAGAGCTTCTAAATATTGCCACAAATCTCCTCCACCATCCTTTTTTTCTCATATATGATCGCATAGACTTTAACTCACTGTTGTGATAAAGGAACAGTTTTATTAATTTTAGAACAATCCTTCGTATCTGTTCAAGTCAAGGAATCGACAAATATGCCAAACTTGGTTCAAATCCCCACGAGATTTTTACATTAGACTGAAAAACCGCGTCAAGTACGTTGGTCCTGACTCTTTTTCTGAACCTTTTTTTAAAGAAATCACTCATATTCACACTCTTTGTTATGGAATTTATGTGGATGAATCACACGTTTTATGGCCGTCCCCCACTATCACTCATAGGAATTGATAATGGTGAGTTGCCATGGAGAACGGACAACTGTTAAAAATGTTGGAATTGTGTCTATATTTTATGAGAAGATCTGTCGTCCTACAAGATAATAAGTTCAACTTCAGAAACTTGGCGTTCTTCCTCATTTCGCTTTTTTTTTTAATTCCGCAGAATCAATTGTCTGCAAATGAGTTATCTGAAATTTTTCACAGAAAATCTCGTTGTCCCAAAGTTCCTTTTTTTTAGCACCGAATTTTCGACAACAATTTATTTTTATGATTTGTAGAAAAATAATGAAGAATTAAAGAGAATCCATTGGAATTTCTCAGGAACATTTTTTTGTGAAATTCTTCTAATAACGCATCGAAATGGTTACTTGGCTTTTTTTTAACAAAAATTTACTTTTGTGATTTTTTAGATATCATAATCCAGCAGACATGAAACAAGATGTATCACACAAGTAAGAAAATTAGTTTTTCGATAATAGCTCGGTAGGCAACTGAAATGGAAAGATTTTTATAATGACCTTTTTTATAGATCTCATTCTTCCCTACAAGAAAGGTTCTTACTTAGAAATCGATACTCTGTTTGAATGCTAAGATATTGTAAAACAACTAATTGACAACTGAATCTGGAGATAATTTTTCAATGAATATCTCTGCATATACAGTAGATGGAAACAATTTCATAAGAGGTTTTTTTGTAGAACTCAGTCTACTCTGTAAACAACATTTGTTCAAAACTTTTTCTACCTCCTTTAGATTTTAAGATAATTTTTAAAAACTAATTTTTTGTTATGACAAAATTTTATTTTTCTCTGTATTTCATCCCTGAGTTTGTGAGACCACCAAAAATGAAAATATGTTTTTGCCAGGAATCGTTCTGAACTTTACGACGAAAACATGAAAAGATTGACAAAAGGTTGGGGAACAACTCCAAATACTCAAAAGCTGCAAAAATTTCCGACGAAATCTATGGGTTCAAATTTTTAAATTGTTCTTAGTGGCTCGTAATTAGAATTGACAAAAAATGGTTTTTCGAAGAAAAGAAAATTCAAACTTCTATATCTCCGCTAATAACGGGGTTAGAGGGCTCCGGTTACGCTCATTTTTCTTCTTTTGGACTAAACTTTTAGATAAAATATAAAAAAAAGTGTGAAAATTTTGAGGCCATTTTTCATATTCAAAATTGGTAGATTCACTCATATAAACTATGATGAAGGGATTGGAGCATGTGATATCCCTTACGTATCTCTGTTCTATTATAAAATTATTGCCTCTTCGTATGTAGATTCACCTGAGGTCGGGGACACACTTTTTCCAGTGAACGTATTCTACGTTCTTTTCAGTTATGCCCGACTAAATACTTGGGAAGATCCAAGGACGCAGACTAAGGCCTTCTTCTTTTCTGAATCTTTCACATTGGTCAGAACCCCATAATTTCACTACTTTTCTTTCTCCTTCGTTGTCTACCCTTTTCCTTTTTTCTTTGTACGTCTTTGTGTCGCCTTTACACTGCTCTCGAAATTATTGTGATTATTATAAGACTAATTAGACATATGCATCATATGATTGCAATATTCAGTCACACTCAACGCATTTGTGGTATGAATATTGATGATCAAACAATTGAATGCTTGAAGGCTGAGTGAATCTCTTGTCCCGGTTGCACACACTCAGCTAGAAAGCATTAAATTGTCATGTAGATGGGATAGATATACAACTACGACGATAAGCGAGTTTACCAAAACTAATATTCAATCGATAGCCGTAAAGATACCCCGTCAGACGCTTTCAACAAATGGAAATTCTTTTAGGCACTTTATAGATGAAAGATTGTATTAAACCTGAGAGTGAGCAGAAAACAAGGATATAGATATACACCGCCTCACTGTTGGATGCTCTGGTAGTAGGGAAATAATTGTATAGTTATCGTGCTCGCTAAGCTTTTAGGGATATATTTAAAGAGGGTAACCAGATGCAATCAGGAAAAAGAGAGTCCTGTATAATATATTTTTTTAAATTAAATTGAATGCGATACTTATGTAACAGATATTAATTGAAAAGTGGCTTTTGAGTGGAACGGCGAAAGATAAATTAAGAAAATCAGATAGGTCAATGTGTGCATATCTGAAAAACCAATGGGTTCCTTATGAACGACTCTGGAACCCTAGGGCACAGATGTGTAGTAGAAAACATTAAATATGATTGTATCTATATGCCAACCCGTTAATCGGGTTAATGCTTTTACTTGCTTTCTCGGCGTTACACTGACAAGAATAAACGATTTTGAGAAATATGTCTTTACTTATATCAAGCAACTTCTGGCTTGAAAATTTTCAGGAGTAAAATATTTTGCACTAAATAAAAAAAAACTTTCGTCAAGTAATTTTGTATTTGTCCTAAACATGAGGACAATTTTTTGATGACAAGGAAGCGATTTCTTAAACCACGTTGAATTGAATTAATTCATTTCATAGTTTTTGCCCTCAATTAGAGAATATTTTAATGCAAAAACCACTCGAATTGATTTTAGAACTCGTTTTCTTGATATGAAAAAATTGTCTTCATTTTTCGGACTAGAATAAAATTTCTTAGTGTAAGATTTTTTTCTTAGTGTGAGATATTGTGCGCTTGGTAATATTCAAGCCACGAATTTCTTGATACAAATAAAGAAGTACTGCTCAAAATACCCTTCCCGAGGCGAAATTTTACCGGGGATCCCAACGTAGTTTCAAGGTCCACTGGTGGGTTTAGGACGTTGAAAATACGTTGTCCAGCGTACAGGCGCAAATGCACCGATTCAATCTACATTCGACGTAAATACTTGTATTTGACCGATTTTTCGATTTTCTAATTTTGATGGCAAATGGTGTAGAATGTTATGAAACGTGAAAATAAAATGTTTTTAGGTCATGTCTGTATGTACAGTCGCGGACTTAAGTTCGTGAACAGCCTGCACTTGCATCCTATGTGTTTTGTTCATGAACTCTAGTACTCGACTGTATGCGCTGGAAAATTCGACATTTGGATGATTAATTTTTAGAAAATTCAACATAAATACGGTGAAATTTATCGATAAAAATCTGAAATTATGGGTCATGGTAGCTACGATTAAGCTTCACTTAGGGGCGCCGTTTCAGCTCGATCAGTCCAGTAGTTCCTGAGATGTAACAACTTCTTTAAATTTCGTTTTTCCTCAATATCTCAAAATCTACTGCACGGATTTCAATGTTTTTTTTCCAAAATACTTGTCTCCTTAGGTCCTATCTAGATCAATCGAAATATCTACATTTGTTCTGATGAAATTTTACGATATCGCCGTTTCTCTGTTTTATCATCAAAAATCTTGTTTACACGATAAGTCAATAAAAAATAGAGATAGCGAGTTGAAATTTTGTACATTTCTAGCTCTCATAACATAAAAGGTTCAGATTGTGGGTACACGCAATCGGTCAAGCGGTTCTTGAGTTATTCAACCTTTTATGTAGATATATTTCCTTAAATATCTCCTGAACTACTTGACGGATTTCAATTTTTTTTTTCCAAATACTTGGCTCGGTGGCCACCATCTAGATCGATCAAAATATGTATACCCGTCCATACAAAAAATCAAAGATATTCCTTTTTTTTTTGTTTTTTAAATTTTTTCATTCTTGTACGCACGATATTTTGAGAAAAAACTGAAAATAATAAGTTGAAATTTGGTGTGATTATAGCTCTTACAATATTGAAGATTCGTATTTTGGATAGGCGCAATCAGCCGAGTAGTTGCGGAGATATTTAACCTTTTGTACAAATCTATTTCATTAAAAGGTTGAATATCTTCCTGTAGATATCCTGTAGCATGTGGTTACGGTTGTATACCTGTCACAAGGAAAGGGAATTGCTACGGATCCATTCAGAAGCTCACTACCAATGGAATTGGTAGAAATCAAAAAAAGAAAACGACTAATAACGCAAAAAGTAACGGTCACATGCCTTCTGTCGGATGGGCTCGAACCCCTGCTTGTTTTCCATTTTTTCCAGATTGTACGTTGAAATTAGGTTGAAACTAAACGTATCCCCAACGTTCCTCCACCGTACATTCTTCCCTTCCTTCCTCCCCCCTACCCTCTTCTCACTACCAGTTCCATTCTAACATCAATTAATTCATTCAATCTTGCATAAATTAATCGGTGGAAGAATGGCAAAAATATAAATATTATCAACTCGGTGAAACCAAAATGGAAAGAAAAGAAAAAAACAGATCGGTCCATTGGTTCTCGAGATATCCCTGCTTGTAGTTCTGCCGTGCTCCCTTTCGGTCACCCATCTTTTTTCTGGTTTTACAGCTGTACAGTTGCTTGTGGCGAGTTGTATTTTTTTCGGGTTTATATAAGTAACTAATAAGAAGAAAAATAGGAAAAAACAGAAAGAAAGTAGGCAATCGAGATACGCGGTAGCGTATCGGCCAAGAAAAGTTTTGACCGACTCAGCAAAACATCATATCTATACACGACAGAACTTTCCTCTCCACTAGCTCTAAATGATTTACATTCGGCATAATGAAAACGGGACGACAAATCGGGAAAGTGTCGTTAGTTACATCATATAAATCTCCTATGAGCTTTTCAACGGTGCAATTATGGTATTTTTTGGATTAACAGTAAAAAAGATACGCGTATAGCAACTGGTTGATATTCACATTCTCGCGATTCACATTGTAAAGTCGGAGAATCAAGTTGTAACGTTGGCAGCGCCGGTCCAACTGAGCCTCATATCCAACGCTGATGTGTTGCCACCAGCGCATTTGAATGTGGGTTGTGATGTTGTTATGGAGAGCCACGGGAAATATTCTTCTTCACGTTAAATCACTTATTGGAATGAAACGGAAAATCGACTTGGTGTTCTATTTTGTTTTCTCTCGTCGAAAATTGGAATTTCATCCCGCCATATCTATTATATATTCATACGCGGACCTTGGAAGTAAAGGTAGTTTATGCACTGTTGGTGAGGTTATCGGTTTATGTTTGGAATGTGACAAAAGTGAGATATGTCGAAAATATTGTGAGATCAAGTATTAAATGTCCGTGAATATTTAAATTGAAAAAAAAAATTATTTTTCTCTGAGTGTAACAGAAAATGTTTTCATTCCGTGGAAAAAAATTCTCCAAATTAAGTGACAGTGAAATGCGAACAATTTTGTGATTATTGAGAAAAATTAGTAGGAGACGGTGGGATTAAATGGACACTTTGAACCCTTCTTCAAAATGTTGATGTCTTATTGAAGTATTGATGAAATAGAATTTTTTTTTAAAATTAAAGTACAGTCAGCCCCTTTGTAATAAGCTTAGACTGAGCTCAATCGATAAATTCGTTCCTTGGTTATAAAAATTGAAACAAGAGGTCAGAAGAGTCCATTCCACCCAATGTTTCCCTAATATTTTTAAAACAAAAAAAAGAAAAAAACATGTTTTCAAAAAGAATTCTTTGTGAAGATTTTGTTCGACTATTCCTATAAGGAAATCAATTCATCTCTCCAAGAAATACCATCCACATAGGAATCATCAGAGCAAAAATTGCATGTTGAACCAAATCAAGTCAGAAAATTATTAATAGATGTGGTGTAGATGTAACAGGTGTAGATTTATTGTCTATCTTATGAAAAATGAATGAGTTAAATTGAATTGAAAAGAACAAATTTCACCGGATGTAAAAACAGTCCTCGCTTATTTTGAAAAAATAATGAAATTGCCTAAAAACACAAAAACAAATGTTTTTGTAAAAAAACTGGGCCAAGAAAAAGGTTTTTTGATTCCTACTGGGAAGTCGAAGTTTTTGAAAAATACATAGAAATAAAAAAGGAAGCCAAGTTAGGAATTTTGAATAAATGGTGATACTGCACATTCAAGTTTCTATAAGAAAGATAGTTCTCAATGGAATAAGTATTCTAAACAAATTCTCCATGAGATAAAAAATCAGTAGGAGTAGGACCAACGTTCTTGGCGCGGAGTTTTTTAATTCACTGTCTGTATCAATCTATTCCTCCATCCTTTGATCCGCGCCAAGGACGTTGGTCCTGTTCCTACTGATTTTTTATTTCATGGAGAATTTTTTTAGAATACTTATTCCATTAAGAATTATTTTTCTTATAGATAGAGTAATACAGGAAATTAAGAGGAAAGGAACAGGGGGAGGAGATGAGAGGGATTTAGAGTCCATATAGGTCTAAGGCGTCTAAGGGTCGGACCCTTCATATAAAAGTCAGTGAGTGTAAGATCCGATAAGTGTAAGAGTTAGTTAAGTCAGAAGGATCACGCGAATCTAAGGGTCAGTTGAACCTAAGGGTCAAAAGAGTACGAAGGGTCAGGCGAATGTTAGGGTCAGTTCAGTAAGGGTCAGATAAGTAAAAGGCTCAGTTGAGTTGAAAGATCAGTGGTGTTCAAGTGTCAGTTGAGTTTAAAGGTCAAATGAATCTAAGGGCCAGATGGGTATAAGGATCAGATAAGTATGAGGGCCAGAGGGTTTTTTTTTTATCAATAAGCGTAAAATCTTCAGCATAGGGCCAGATGGATATAAGGGTCAGCCTAGTCCGAAGAATCACACGAATCTGAGGGTCAAATGGGTACGGAGGGTCAGGTGAATATAAAAGTGAATTGAGTATGGGTCAGATAAGTAGAAGTCTCAGTTGAGTTTAAAGGTTATATGCGTCTCAGTGATAGTTGAGTTTAAGGGTCAGATGGGTCTAAGGATTAGTTGAGTCCGAAGGATCATGGGAACTTGAGGGTCTGTTGAGTATGGGTCACATACGCAAAAGGTTCATTTCAGTTTAAAGGTCAATTGCGTTCAAGTGTCAGTTGAGTTTAAGGGTCAGAGGGGTCTAAGGGTTATTTGAGTCCGCAGAATCCGGCGAATCTAAGAATCAGTTGAATCTAAGGGTCAAACAACTACAATGGGTCAGGCGGATTTAAGGGTCAGTTGAGTGTGAAGGATCACGCAAATCTACGAGTCAGTTGAGCGTAAGGGTCAAAAGAGTACGAAGGGTCAGGCGAAAGGTCAGATGAGTAAAAGGCTGAGTTGAGTTTAAGAGTCAGTTCAATCTAAAAGTCAAATGATCTTTGGCTCACCTGACCCTCAGAATCTATCTGACCCTCAGACTCATTTGACCCTTATCCTCGTCTTAGACTTATCTGACTCTCAGACCCAATAGGGCCTTCGCACTCATCTGACCCATACACTCAACTGACCCTTACACACAACTGGCCCTTAAATTCAACTGACAGTTGAACTCAAGTGAGGTTTTTAACTATCTGACCCTTACAAAACAGACCCTTGGATTCGCCTGACCCTTCGTACTCTTTTGACCCTTAGGCTCAACTCACCTTTCAACTCAACTGACATTCAATCTCAACTGAGGCTTTCACTGATCTGACTCTTAGATTTGCGTAATCTTTTGGACTACACTTACCCTCATACTCATCTGACCCTTATACTCAATTAACCCTTCTGACCGTTGGACGCAACTCACCCTTCAGACGCACGATTGTTTGAACTTCGAACTAATGTTATTAATGTACTAACACTATAATTTAGTTACGTGAGTCTTTAACACGGTAATTAATTTTTTAATTATCGTCAATAATGACCTTGATACAATCAAATATGGACGTCGAAACTGACAACGTACGTTAACAGAAAACAAACGTCATTAACATTGAGAGTACGTTTAATATATGGTGGATATTGAGTGTTTTATAACGTCCATGGGCCTTCACGTTGAAATAAGTTGAAAGTACGGTGAATATTTGGCGGAGAATTTGAACATCAAAGCAATGTAGGTTCAAAACGTTGAAACTATGTCGGGAGACCCTGTAAAATTTTGACTCGGATTGTTTTCATAGTGTAGGGTGTCAGTCCCCGCATAAAGTATCCCCATACTATGCGAGGACCGTGGAAGAAATCTTAGGTAAGCGAGTTAATAGTGATATTTACATATATGAGGTACATCATATCAAACCGGTTAACCCCTGATAAGAAATCAAATTAGGCTCGTCATGTTTTTCTTTCATATGACAAATTCATAACCGTCATATGCCAGTCACGCTACATCATATTTTTTCATCATAATTTGAGTAGATTGACATTCAATAGAAAAACTTACCGAAATTGGTAGAAAATTCTATTAGAATTCTCTAGAAATTCGATTGGGAGTCTATTAAAATTCCAGAGAATTCCCGTTTGTAATACCACGAGAACTTCAAAATTATCAGGTATTTCCCGATAGATTCGTTTGTATGCAGGGAACCTTGAGAGAAATACCTGATTAATTTTGAAGCTCGGGTGACGAACTTACGCACTGCGCCAAGCCACCGGGGACGCGAAGTCTCCATAATTTTAATACAATGTCCATATAGTTTCTTTAGAATTCCATGAGAATTCTTTAGCGAATTCGCTAAGGTTTTCTATTTACATACAGACATGGTCGCCAAACTTCGTATTTTCACGTTTCTGACCATTCTACATCATTTCCAATGAAAATTAGAGAATGTGAAAATTGGACGATTACAAAACTTTCATTCGGAAGCAAAAATGAGAAAATAAGACATTTTCGTGTGGAGAAAACCAAAATCCCTAAAACATCATGTCTCTCATAAGAACTGTTACAACATTCTGAAAACAAATCATAGAATGATTTTTCAACACTTTTAATACTGTACAATATTAACTTCAGGATTAGAGCATCATTCTAGAGATATCTTGTGCCGCCCATATCAAATTCACCACAACTGGTTCCGATGATGATTTCTGAATAATCTGAATTTTGTGAATTTTTTTTGTGAATCTTGTTCTTTTGAAAATGTTCAAGCTCCATTCTTTTTGTCAATGCGATATATCAACTCTCCAGCCAATCACATGAAATATACAAAATTATTTTTAAAATTTTTTCCCTCTCGTATACCCTTTCTGGTTTTTATGAGTTGTTTCCTTCCCACCCCCCAACAAAGATCGGCACAAATATTATTTTCACCAATATTCGCACCACAAATACATATTTTTTTCCTCAATCACTGATAATGTGGAAATATTTTCCATTACATTATGAATGACTACTGAGAAATTCACATTTTTGCTTCCGAATGGAAGCATTGTAATCGTTCTATTTTTCGATTTTCTAATTTTGCTTGGAAACGATGCAGAGTGGTCTGAAACGTCAAAATACGAAGTTTGACCACCCCGTGTGTCTGTGCGGATGTCCATCGGGTGGTCAACTTTTAGAAAATTGGAGAATTAACCGGCTAAAGTGATTCAAAAAAATCTGAAATTTTGTCAGATTATAGGTATTAATGATGACTAACTCTGTGCCAAATTTCAGCTGAATCGATCCAGCCGTTTTCGAGAAATTGCCATTTGTTTCTGAATCGTTTTTTGCAAATACAGGGTGTTTCTAAATGATCCAATTACCTCTCGTCCAGCGATAGATTCGAGCCGCTTGAATACGGGAAAAATGCGAAAAAAATGATTAATTAACTAGTTTTTAAATTATTAACGTTTAAGATGGACCAATTGGGAGCGCGTATTTTGCCACGACGGAGTGGGTAGAGAGGGGAGTAGAGCATATGACAACAGCGCATCTAGTTATGGAGAGGCTAGTGACGTGAAGGCAGTTGCGGTATTGTCAATATTACTAGACGATGGAGGGATGTTTTCATGTATCCTCAATCAGTGATTGTGTTGTGTGAGGTAGAATGGATGAGTACAATGGACTCAAACTTCAGTGTTACGATACTTGAATTTACTTTATTTCTTACTCAAAGTGTAACGGTAAAAATACTAAAGAATTAAGATTAATTCCCAAATGAACTACATTGGTAATGACTCCCGAGTGGAGTGTGAGTGTGTTCTCGGTTTTTATAAGAAAACCGTGACACACATTCGTCTCTTTTTCGTTGTATTCGTATTACAAAACGATCCCGTGGTGTAATAAGATGCTGAATCGGCAAACAATCGATAAACAGTCAATTTCATAATTATTAAACACGAATCACTTCGTAATTCGGTCATGGAATATTCTGGATTACAACATCCCTCCCGGCCAGAGAGGAAAATTCCATATTTGGAATTTTTACATGTACATATTTACATCCAACATTAACTTTTATTTAAATATTCCGAAGACCTATGGGTGAGATGCTGCCTGGGTTCCTCCTGTCAACTCTCGGATTACCGAACCGGTACGTCGGCACCAACAGCACAGTGATAGCACTGTAATGATGAGGAGAGATGTCGTTGCGCTACAGATAATTGATGCTGGATGTGCAAGGAAGTCTGGGATGCCAAAGACTGTCGTATTTGCATCCAACCGTTTCATTTCTTGTTCCAAGTCCACCTATAGTCCTTGCAGCTCCTTGACATTTCGTACCACACTGCGAAGATGGACATCTTTCAGGTTCAGCTGGCCCTCTTTCAGGTAGTTGCTCGTATTCTCGCTCAGAGTCAAGTTCATCTTCGGATGAATATGCAGATCGAGACGTACTCCCGACGACTTTCGTCCTCTGATTGTGAAATCTGCGGCGATAACTTCACATAAGTTATCTATCTGTAAGATTTCCGTCCCTTCTAGGATGCTTCTATTCTCCTTCTGCCCACATCGAACGGTGATCTCCTCTAGATGTGGTGCTGCGTAAAGCCATGCGTTGTCCGAGGTTAGGTGAATGAGGAGTAGACGTTTCAGCATGATGTGTTTTACGACACATGAATCTGGAATTTTCGTGGGGTCAACGTACATGTGCACCTCACAGGGACTATACGGCCGTATAGCTTGCGTAGGCAGTATTTCCGTGCACAGGTATTGCCCGTCGAGTCTCTTACAATTCCCCAACTGCTCTGACGTCATTGGAATGAACTGCTGCGTCGGCCCGTGGATAATTAAATACTCGTTTTCTGGTTCGATATATGAGTAATATCCCTCAACCATTTTCACTGGCAATCCATGCGGTTTATATACGCTGTAGATTTGAGAGTGTACCAGCGGTATTTCCAACATCGTCACGATTCTCGTGTTGAAAGTATGAATACTGATGGTGGAAATTCTCTCCAACTTGTGCATAGCGTTAATACCAACTTCTGTCGGAAAGCTGAATCCTGTTAGCAATTTAGCTTTCTTCAGAATCTCTATCAGATGTTGCTCTGAGAGAACTCCTGTTCCCAGGATCCTTCTCCTTTCGTCTGTTAGAAGGCGCAGAATTTTTCTTGCGTCTCTCATCACTCCATCAAGAACTGCTGTGATGACCATGAAATGTTCGTCCATGTCATCATGAACCAACGTTGTGTTGAATCTCACCTCCATGCGTTCTGACAGCTGCTCTGTTCAATAGAATTTCTTCATTTTTCCGCACGATTTCCTCTGTGTGGTGCAGTCCGAAAATCGTAGAATTGATGACTTCGATTTGACCTTTCGTGACGTCATAAGAGTTCCCTTGTTGACCCTCAAGACGATCAAGCTGTTCTTGGGTTTCTTTCGCAACTGAGGCGTCCATTGTGCCAAACAGTGATTTTGCCGCATTTCCCAATCCATCAATTAAGCCTCGGCGACTCTTGCCAGNCGAACCAACGTTGTGTTGAATCTCATCTCCATGCGTTCTGACAGCTGCTGTGTCGCGTTCAATAGAATTTCTTCATTTTTCTGCACGATTTCCTCTCTGTGTTGCAGTCGGAAAAGCGTAAAATTGATGACTTCGATTTGACCTTTCGTGACGTCATATGAGTTCCCTTGTTGACCCTCAAGACGATCAAGCCGTTCTTGAATTTCTTTCGCATCTGAGGCGTCCATTGTGCCAAACAGTGATTTTGCCATACTGCCCAATCCATCAATTAAGCCTCGGCGACTCTTGCCAGGTTGTCCTATACCTAGAATCCCGTGAATCGCCTTTCTCAGCTCCGTGTGTTCACTCATATGTTCTTTCAAGATCGTTCGGAAATTCTCCCCTGATTTCCCGGCCTTTAAGAACAGCGCCTGCGTCAATATGTAGTGACTTTCCAGTTGATCTGCTCTCCGTAGCCAAGGAGTCACATCCGTCGTCGCTGCAACGGTCCAGACGTGATTGCTAAGGAATAATCTACCAATCGATTCAAAATGCAGGCCTGGAGTATGAACGAACTTATCGACAGTATGCCCCTCCCCTCTTATAACTGGAATCATGCCGGCTAGCATGATTAATGTACAGGCAACTGCTAACAACCCGTAACTCTTGGATTCTCCTTTACATTCCTGCTCCTCCTCTTGAGCCATTCGGCTTTCTCCAAAATTTTCAGGTTGTTCATCAGATACACACGTGATCAACCCAATAAAGGCTCTTAATCGATTGACGTGTACCCTCACTTCTTTGTTCTTATTCCCGGAACGAATGGTGTAGTTTACATCCGAATTTTTCTGAGTAATTTCATAAGGTCCAAGCCATGGCTGCGTCAGTTTTTTGGACCTTCCACGTCGCACCTCATTTTTTAGCAAAACTCTGTCGCCGACGCAGAAATCGTTTTCCTGTGCATCTTTATCGTACTGTTTTTTCGCTATTTCTTTCGACGCATTCAATTTTTCCCTCGCAACCTGGTGAGATGCGCGAAGTCTTTCACGTAACTCTTGTGCGTAGTCATCATACGAGTAAGTAGGTCGCGGTGGCTGCTTCACTGAGGTTGGTAAATCAGCACACCTCCCATACAGTAGCTCAAACGGTGTCCGTTTCGTGGCAGTATGCGGAGTTGTATTGTACGAAAACGCCGCATAGGGTAGCCATTAATCCCAATCACCTTGGTTTTCATCTATGAAATTGCGTAGATACTCTGCCAGGGTGCGATGAGACCTCTCAAGAGCACCATTCGTTTGAGGATGATAGGCCGTTGTCTGAATCTTCTTTATCTTGAGAAGACGACAGACATCTTTAAAAATTTCGCTTGTGAAATTCCTGCCCTGATCCGTCAGCAATTTCGAAGGCGCTCCGTGCTCGCAAATAATTTTCTCAACGAATGCTTTTGCCACAGTATTCGCCTCTTGATCGGGAATTGCAATCGCCTTACTGAACTTCGTCAACGCATCCTGGAACGTCAAGATATATTTATTCCCATCCTCCGTGACTGGTAATGGACCAACTATGTCTATTGCACATTGCTCGAACGCCGTCTCCGGAGCTTCNCCAACGAATGCTTTTGTCACAGTATTCGCCTCCTGATCGGGAATTGCAATCGCCTTACTGAACTTTGTCAACGCATCCTGGAACGTTAAGATGTATTTATTCCCATCCTCCGTGACTGGTAATGGACCAACTATGTCTATTGCACATTGCTCGAACGCCGTCTCCGGAGCTTCTCCAATCTGCATAGGGACCTTAGTTGTTTTTCCCAACTTATTCAGCTGGCATTTCTTGCAGCCTGCGACATATTTCTCAATGTCATTTTTCATATCCTTCCATATATATTTTCGCTTTACTTTCTCGTGCATTCATTGCACGCCCGAATGTCCTCCAAAAGGAGTATCATGGTATTCCCTCATTATTGTTGGTTCCCTCATTATTGATCCTCAGGATCTAGAGTGACTTTCACTTGACTCTCATCAGGTGTCTTGCACCCTTCTTCAGGTGTCTCGGACCCCTCTTCAGGTGCCTCGGACTCCTCAACCTCAACAGCATCACCCTCAGCTCCCATCCTAGCCTGCTGACCCCGGGTAATGACGTAAGTTCGACTCAAGGCATCAGCATTTGTATTCAACCTCCCAGGTTTGTGTACGACTTCATAATCGAACTCCTCTAATTTAATTCTCCAGTGCATCAGTCGTGACCCGGGATCCCTGACGTTGAAAATCCACCGCAGAGGTCGATGATCCGTCACGATGATAAATCTTCGGCCATACAAATAGGGTCTGAAATGTTTCACAGCCCAAACGATAGCAAGTAGGTCGTTCTCAGTCGTGGAATAATTAATTTCGGCTTTATTCAGTGTCCTGCTTGGGTAAGCGATTGGCAAATCACTTCCAATTTCTCCCTGTGACAAAACAGCGCCCAATGCTTTGTTTGATGCATCGGTTGTCAACAAAAATGGCTTCTTGAAATCTGGATACTGCAATATTGGAGCCGAAATGAGCTCTTCTCTCAAGCTCTCGAATGCGACGCCTTCTCTCTCTCCCCATATCCAAGCCACTCCTTTCTTTAATAAATCTGTGAGAGGTTTGGCAATATTTGAAAAATCTCGAATAAATTTCCTGTAGTAACCCGCCAGCCCCAGGAAGGACATCACTTACTTCGTTGTCCGAGGTACCGGAAAGTTTTTTACTGCTTCTATTTTTGTAGGATCAGCCTTGACCCCTGCCTCCGTAATCACATGACCCAGGTAAACGACCTGCTTCCTCAAAAAGTTACATTTGTCGGGCTGTAACCTCAAGTTAGCCTTCCTCAATCGCTCCAACACTTCTCGTAGACGGCCATTGTGCTCCTTCAGGCTTGCTTCAAAAACTACGATATCATCGAGATATACAAAGCATCTGATTCCTTGAATTCCAGCCAAGACTGAGTTCATCAGCCTCTGGAATGTCGCCGGTCCTCCCTTTACTCCAAAGGGTAAACGGTTAAATTCGTAGTGCCCAAACGGTGTTGAAAAAGCCGTTTTGCACTTGTCCTCCTCCTTCACTGGAATCTGGTGAAATCCCGACGCCAAAGTCCAGTGTGGTGAAATATTTTGCGTTTCCCAGCTGATCCAGAATATCACAGATATTCGGCAGTGGGTATGAGTCACCGATGGTGATGTCATTCAACTTGCGAAACTCCACGACAACTTGCAACTTGATTTTCTCTGAGGCATCGGGTTTTTTAGGAACAACGAGTAATGGTGCGTTCCATTGACTGTTACTCGGTCGAATCACCCCGTTTTTCAGCATTTCCTTGACTTGTCGATCTACTTCCTCCTTCTGCGAATGCGGCAATCGATGTGGTCGAACAGTGACAGGTGCCGCACCTGGAGCAATAGGGATTGAATGCTCCAGATGGTCTGTAACGCCCGNCATTGCCTTGACTTATCGATCTACTTCCTCCTTCTGCGAATGCGGAAATCGATGTGGTCGAACAGTGATAGGTGGCGCACCTGGAGCAATAGGGATTGAATGCTCCAGATGGTCTATAACGCCCGGAGGATCCCCTGGAAGTTGCACAATGTTGTTGTACTCCTGCAGCATCTCCAGCAGACTCTCCCGTTCAATTCGATTGAGATGAGAAATCCTCAGATTTTCGTGAAGTTTTATTCGATCTGTTTTCTTCCTTCTGCTTTGCTTAATTTCTGCATGCATCAGCATTATCGTTTCGGCGGTGGGCAATTCCTCGAGTTTCACAATCGGAACGTTCAAGAATACGTCATCCTCAGTGGTATTCATCACACAAATGATTGCTCGACCACCCCGTGGCTTCATGAGGCATTCACCCAGAAACACGCCCGGTTGTAATTTCTGCTTACGCACAATTCCACTTTTTGTGCTCAATGTTGTTGCCCAGGCCAATGTCTCTGTTCTGGCCTTTATCAATATTGGTTTCTCAGGTGGGAAAAGTTGCAAACGTGTGCCATTGATAATAACACACTTCCCCGGTTCAACAGATGTAGTCAAATCTCGAGACTGGAAAAAGTCTTCTCCTAGTATCCCTCCAACACACGGAAAGCTGTCAGGAACAACGTGAAATACATGCCCCAACTCCTCCTTGCCAATTTTCAGATAAATTTCAGCTCTTCCGAGTGTCCCAACATCCTGATTAGAAATTCCACGTAGCGTCCTTCCCCCGGGTTGAACCTTCGTACCTTCCTTCAATTCTCCAGCTTTTATTACTGATATAGCAGCGCCAGAGTCCACTAAAAACATCGTCGGCTGCTTGAGTCATCGGCTGACAAAATTAAATGGTTTTTTGTCTTGGAAGGCTCTGCAAATGTGATCTTACGCCTTCTGGAACTGGGACTAAGTGAAACCTCAGCATCCTGTTGATCCTCATCGTTCTCAACCTCGTTAATTTGCATCACTTGGAATGCCCCCATTGGCAGCGTAGGCTCCTCGTTCGATACCACTTTATTTTTGTTATTCTTCTTTGTGCCACTGTCAGCATTTTTATTGCCCTGCTTTGTGACATTATGTTTCTCTTTCACCTGTAGCTCCGCATTCTCTGATAACCCGCACTGCATCTTCAGTTTCAAACATGCTGTTATGTCATGCCCTGGAACGTGACAAAATTTGCACACGACTCCATATGCATTGATACTGCGTCGTTCTGGAACAGGTAGACTCGTCCTTTTCTGCACCTTGCAATCTTTTGCCTGATGCCCTGCCTGGCCACAAGCAAAACATCCCATCCCCAGGGATTGCCGCCCCACCGAATGACGATTCCCCCCCTGAGAACGCCTGGAACCACCTACTCCAGAGTTCCCTCCAGAATTTCCTCCAGAACCCCCCTTAGAAGCTCCATGGAAACCTGGCATCGTTTTTTCCAGCTCAACCGCCCCCAGACAGGCCTCATGCAATGTTTTGTAATTATTAGCTCTGACCAAAATTTGTATTTGGCCACGTAGCCCTTGCTCGAAATTCGCTGTAGCCAATGTCAAAAGCGCTTTCCTCGCCCCACCTTTCTCCTTTTCATCCAAATCGTTAGCCAAGAGATTTTGTATGCCCTCGATTAAATCGAGCGTTACTCGCTCAGCTCTGGCTACAAATTTGCTGACGTCTTCATCACTCCGTTGCTGCATGTTATTGAACTCCGCATGCAATCCCACAAGTGACTTTGTTTTGCCAAACAACGCCTCCAACTCGATTTTTAATTCATCGAAGCTTTCTATTTTCTTATGCTTCAGTTGCACAAATGCCTTGCCTGTCAACTTATTCTTCAAAACAGTTTTCAGTAACGTAGGATGTAACTCAGGTTGCAATAAGTCCTTTGCACCCTCACAAGACCCCAAAAAACGTATCAACTCATCAGCCTTTTCGCCATTGAATGAATGAACAAGCTGTAGAGCCCCCTTCAGGTCTATCAATCCCCTTTGCAGGTGACCATTACTAGAGCCAGTACCAGGAAGATTATTTACCCCAGCTGCGTCACGACCACGATACATCTCTGCCCAAGCCTTCTGTAGCTCGTCCTCCAATCGTCGCCGCTCCTGAGCTTCCTCCTTAATCCTTTCCTGGGCCCCCTCTATTATTTTCAGCATCTCAGCCACAAGTTGATCTGTCCCACTACCCCTCAGGATCTCCTGGGTGTCCATTTTACGAATACCTGAGATATCCAATTCCGGTAAATCCGGCTGCCTACAGTGGTGGGGTGAAATCACCCAACAGAAGTGATCCCCCCGGCACCGAGAACGGAGTAGACAGGTGTGCTGAATTCCTCCCTTTCCTCCCTATCATCAGCTGCGGGCAAGCCCTGCTGCTGCGGTGGTGGCGGTGCCGGCCTCACAGGTGTTCCGTTCCCACCCCGCTGCTCTTGCCGCCCATCTTGCCCCTGCTGCCCTTGCGGCTGCTGCCTTTGCGGCTGCAGCGGGTCATCCGCCACGAAGTTCTCCACACTACGAGAACGCCGCCGGACCCCCTCGGCCAAGGAACTGAAAGCACGGTTCCCCCTAGCAAAATTCAAGGCTCTGCGCATCGTGATACCACGACGAAACCCTTCTGATTTTGGTACCTCCGCAGAAGACCCTTCAATTGAGTGTAAATTCACCCCTACTGAACGTAAATTCTGCCTGACACCTCGAGCTAATTCCTCCAGAGAATCAAAGTCGTCCCGAACACTCTGACTATGAGACCCCATAAATGAAAAATCGCCTGTTCCGTGTCAGCTTCGTTCCGCTTCAAAATAGTCCGAAAAACTGCAAAAAAAATTCCCAACAAACAGGAAANACGTTCCGCTTCAGCTGGATTTCGCCCCTTCTCCTACGGAAAAGTCGATTGCTACTATTCCGGCGTCCCAGAACAGCTTGATGCTTCCCAAAATGAATACACGTTTCCTCTGACGTATCGAAAATGTCGAATTCTTCTCTTAACCACTGTCTTCGACGAAAGTTGATCAGGCTCCCGTTTCTGAAGAACACACGCGCTGCCACCGAATTGTTGTGTGAGGTAGAATGGACGAGTACAATGGACTCAAACTTCAGTGTTAAGATACTTGAATTTACTTTATTTCTTAGTCAAAGTGTAACGGTAAAAATACAAAAGAATTAAGATTAATTCCCAAATGAACTACATTGGTAATGACTCCCGAGTGCAGTGTGTTCTCGGTTTTTATAAGAAAACCGTGACACACATTTGTCTCTTTTTCGTTGTATTCGTATTACAAAACGATCCCGTGGTGTAATACGATGCTGAATCGGTAAACAATCGATAAACAGTTAATTTCATAATTATTAAACACGAATCACTTCGTAATTCGGTCATGGAATATTCTGGATTACAACAATTGAGTCATTGGGTAGGCAGTATGCAGATTGGAATGACACCGAATTGTGAATGGTTTTTTGAACCCGAAAAAATGAGGATCGAATTTGAATCCCCCGCTGATGAATCCAATGCATCCAATGCGCAATAAATAATAATGAATTGATGTTTGAGTTGAAAATTAATTAGAGGGAAAAGTCCAGATCAACTCTTGACGATAGGACTCAAAATAATGGTCACAGAATAAGGGTCAGGATGAGTGTCATGATGAGGGTAGGCATGGGAGTCAAAGTAAGAGTAGCAATGAGGACCAGATTATGGGTCCCAATAAGGGTCAGAATGAGCGTCAGTATGGGGGCCGAAATAAGGGTCGGTATGGGGCCAAAATGAGAGTGGGTATAAGGGCCAAAATAGGGGTTTGAATAAGGGCCAAAATGAGGGTAAAAATAAAGGACAAAATACGGCGCGGTATGAGGGCCAAAATGAGTGTTGAAATGAGGGCCAAAGTGAGAGTCAAAATGTGAGAGTGAGGGCCAAAATGAGGGCCGGAATAAAGGTCAGTATAAGAGCCAAAATAAGGGCCAGAAGAAGGGTGAAAATGAGGGTCAGAATTAGGGCCAAAATGGGTGTCAGAATTAGGGCCAAAATGGATGTCGGTATAAGGGCCAAAATAGGGATTGGTATGAGGGCCAAAATGAGTGTTGAAATAAGGGCCAAAATCAGTGTCATTATGAGGGCCAAAATGAGGGGCGGAATAAAGGTCAGAATAAAGGTCAGAATAAGAGCCAAAGGGAGAATCAGAATAAGAGTCAGAATAAGGGTCAGTATGAGGGCTAAAATGGGGGTCGGTTTAAGGGCCACAATAAGGGTCAAAATCGGGGTCAGAGTAAGGGTTGGAATAAGGGTCTGTATGAGGGCCAAAATGGAGGTCGGTATAAGGGCCAAAATAGGGGTCAGAATAAGGGCCAAAATAAGGGGCAGAATATGGGCCAAAATATGGGTCAAAATAGGGGTTGAAATAAGTGCCAAAATGAGGGTCACTATGAGGGCCTAAATGGGGATCAGAATAAGCGCCAAAATAAGGGTTGGAATGAGGGTCTGTATGAGGACCAAAATAGGGATCGTTATAAGGGCCAAAATGAGGGTCAGAATAGGGGTCAAAATAGGGGTCGGTATAAGGGCCAAAATTATAGTCAGAATAGGGGCCAAAATAGGAATCAGAATAACGGCCAATGAAGGGTTGAAATAAGGGGCTGTATGAGGGTCAAAATGGGCGTTGGTATGAGGGCGAAAATGAGGGTCAGAATAAGAGTCAAAATAGGTGTCGTTATAAGGGCCAAAATTATAGTCAGAATAGGGGCCAAAATAAGGGGCGTTATAAAGGCCAAAATAAGGGTCAGAATAAGGGCCGAAATGGGGGTCGGTATAAGGACTAAAGTAGGGATCGGTATAAGGGTCAACATGAAGCTGGGCAAGAGGGCCAAAATGGGCGTCAGTATCAGGGCCAAAATGAGTGACGGAATAAGGGGCAAAATGAAAGCCGGAATAAGGGCCAAAATTAAAATCACAATCAGGGCCAAAATAAAAGTCGGTATAAGTGTCAAAATGAGGGCACGAATAATGGCCAAAGTAGGAGTTGGAATAAAGCTCAAAATGAGGGTCGCTATGAGGTCCAAAATGGGGCACGGTATAAGAGCCAAAATGAGTGTCCAAATACGGGCTAAAATAGGAGTTGGTATGAGGGCCAGAATAAGGGCCAAAATAGGGATTGGAATAAAAGTGTGTACGAGGGTCAAAATGGAGCTCGGTATAGAGGCTAAAATGAATGTTGAAATGAGGGCCAAAATAAGGGCTAAAAAGGGTAAAAATAAGGGCCAAAATAGGGGTTGGTCTGAGGGCCAAAATGAGTGTCGAAATAGGGACCAAAATCAGAGTCAGAATGAGGGTCAGTATGAGAAACAAAGGGTCAAAATGACGGCCCAAATAAGAATTGGCATAAGGGCCGAAATAAGTGTCAGGATAAGGGTCAAAATAAGGGGCGGAATAAGGGCCAAAATGAGCGTCGAAATTCTGGCCAAAATGAGAGTTGGAATACGGGCTACAATGAGGGTCAATATAAGGGCCAAGATAAGGCCCGGTATAAGAGCCAAAATACGTGTTGCAATGAGGGCTAAAGTGAGGGTCTGAATAAGTGCGAAATCAGAGTCAGAATAAGGGTTGGTATAAGGGCCAAAATGAGTGTCGGAATGAGGGTCAAAATGAGAGTCGTAATAAGGGCCAAAATGAAGGTCAAAAAATGGATAGGAATAAGAATCAAAATGGGGGTTGGAATAAGGACCAAAATGAGCATTGGAATACGGCCCAAAATTAGAGTCAAAATAAGCGCCAGAAAAAGGGTCGGTATAAGTGCCAAAATAAGTGTCGACATAAGGACCAAAGTAAGAGTATGAATAAATGAAAAAATTAGGGCCAAAAGAAGAGTCACTATGAGGGTCAGAATGAGGGCCAGTATAAGGGTCAGAAAGGAGGAGATATCATTCGATCGTCGTTCTGGTTTCTTAATACTCCTATGCAAGTGAGTGAAATTTTTTTTCTCGCAACGTTCGGTTCAATCGCGGTTTTCGGGCCCAGCAGTGAGGAAAAATTACATTCATCGCACGATCCAGAACGTATTTTTTTACGAATGTGGGTTTATAGTTCGAGCCGAAGGCGTATAATGACATTCATCAGAAAATACTTTATGGACCTTATGATGAAAATTCCTACTTCATTCCATTCATTCCATAATCTTCTCTAAAAAGATTGATCAAGAACTGGCGGCAGGTCACAAAGTCTGTGAGATCGGCTGGTCTATGGGGTTACTTCGTAATTTATTCATGCGTCAATTATGGTACTGAGATGAATAACGGCAATAGGGTAAGTGATGATAATTAATATTTTCTCCCATTTATTAGCGACATAATTACCACAAATACCATATTTATCGCTGCATATTTGTTTAAAAGCAGCAATGGTCATTGAGATTATGTCCATTATTAGAATACACAACGAAGTCAATTCTTGCAATATTGACTAGAGTGATTGCATATTCTCATTTGTTCGGTTGTAATAGCCATCTTCGAGATGAATCCAACCTCATATCACATGGAAAGTATCGATAGTTGAGGAAAAATAACTTAACAAGTCAAGGAATCTTGGAGCGAACCTTTGTCCTATGCTTTTTCTAGATCTTTATGGAGTGAAGAATCGTGGAGTTACCGATGAATTTTTGTTGCTCGCTTCAAGATTAATTTCACGAATGCATACTCAATCATTTAATCGAATTCAGGAGTGATTGAGGCACTGGAGAAGAAAATGAAAAACTCTTAACATTTGAATCAAACAGCCGACTGATTGAATTCACCTACATTAGTTATTCCGTCTCGGTTCCAAGATAAATCAATTTCCGCTTTCTCATCTTCGATTTTTCAATTCTCATCATCATTGCGTAAGAAAATAGAAGGGACAGTGTAAAAATAAAAATTATTACTCGTAGTTCAAAACTATGAGAAATATGATGTGAAGTAATGAGGACTTCTTCCTCCATCCCAATACTTAACGATGACAGACAAACGCGTAAAGATTTCCTTGAACGCAAATTAATTTTCGATCATTGTTGCACGTTACGAACGAATTTTCAATCAACAAGTGTCACATTTGTGAAGGAATAAATTGAAAAAAAAAATAATCTTCAATGGGTAATAACTCTAAGAAATTTACCGACCGATATGGCTATTGATTCGGTCAACCTTTAGATGTTTTACAGGTATAAATGACATAGAAAGCGGGATGCTATATGCAATCCATCAGCTTTCCGAACCTCTGTATGAAAGAAATAATAAAACAATTATCAATGCACAAATTAAAAAATTCGGAGGCACTGGGGTATAATCCTAGACGGAGTACGATTCCGCGTCTCCAGTTTGCCAGACTGGTGGTCTGCCACTTGAGCTACCGGGCCTCCACGTAATAACTCCATTTGGAATTGCCAATAAACCTCTTTTAATATTCACGCCAATTTCCATTCATCTCGAGGAATTGTAATTTCGGAAGAAAACGAAAACCGAGAAAAAACTGATTTGGAAGCCCTGTTTCTTCCCAGGATTTTAAATTCAATGGAATGTCCAATGAATTATTTCCATAATTTACCAATACATTGTTGAAATGATCATTACACTGCAACAGATCTTTGAAAATTGGAGTGAATCAAATGATGTATCAGTAATCTAACAAACTTCTGCTGAAGAGCAATATTCCCTTTTTCTATTAAATTATCTTTGCGTGTATAAAAAATTTTATCTACAAAAATGAGTAATAAAAATTCGTCTCTTAGATTCATTGATCCAATTGAAAACTCGGATTCTGTAATGCAAAACGAAACCGAAACNAATTTCTGGTGCAGGCACAGTGATTTTTATGGAATTTTTTAGATTTTCAAATCTAGCGAATTTGCTAGACAATTCTATTCCATTCCTATTCAACTTTCTATTCGTTTTTGTTAATATCTCCGAAAAATCCAACTAGTTCCAAAAATGATCAGATTCAGAATTAATCTCCATTGATTTTTTCACTGCAAGAATCGACAGCGAATACGACAATGTGCTAGTGTTCATTCTACTGTGTAAATAGTTATCGTGATACAACTGATTTTTGGAAAAATTAAAAAATCGTAGAAATGATTCAATGGACTGAATTTTTATTATTAATGGCGATGGATAGGGCTCACCAATACCGAGATGAGACACGAAAAACGAAACGATAGATATGAAAATCTGGTCGAGAACGAGAGAAACGAGAGGTGAGACGAGAAACGAAGGAAAAAATTCATTTCAATTCGACATTAGTTCCTCACGGCTTAGTGTCGAAATGTACCAAATTTCGGACTTTCTGGATAATAACAGGTTCATATAAAACAAAAAATCCAAAACTTAAATTTGAACGATTACAATGCTTCCATTCGGAAAGAAAAATGTAAAGAATCTCATAATGTCACATTTCATTGGGAACCGTCAAGACCTGCAATACGGTGAGATTTCTTGACTCCTTCATTTTTGTCAAAAGCTATTGAACAAAGCGGGAGAGAGCAATGCCATTGGGGTCTTCATCTCCATATGAGCCCCCCGAACTCCCCAGAGGAGGATGACATTCCTTTTTGGGACACACTGTATGTGAAAGGGAGCGATTTGATTCTGACCCCAAGTTTCTACAATTCAGACTCTCATTTCTGACCATTATTCTGATCCTTAACTGACCCTTATTATGCACCTCATTTTGGCCCGTATTTGGATATTTCAATTTTTCCGTTTTTTGAGCACTCTCACGTTCGCAAAAATCAATATATTGACTTGAAATTTGGCATGAAGTTTCCTCTCTGCACCAGAATGTTTGGTATTGAAAATGGGCTCAATCGGATTATTAGTTTGGGAGATATTCAAGTTTGTATCTGAATCTAGTTTCTTGAATATCTCGAAAACTATTCAACCGATTGCATTTTTTTTTAATACTCGTCTCGATGTCATCTATAACAATGAATCAAAATATATATACTGGTTTATTCAATGTTTTCGAGATATTTCAATTTTTCCGTTTTTTGCTACAAATGTTTGTTATCATTCTCACGTACGCAAAAATCGATATATCAACTTGAAATTTGGCACGAAGTTTCCTCTCTGCACTAGAATGTTTGGTATTGAAAATGGGCTCAGTCGGATTATTAGTTTGGGAGATATTCAAGTTTATATCTGAATCTAGTTTCTTGTTTTTTTCAAGAGTCGTCAAATAAATCAATTGATTAATATTCAAATTAGCTTTAAATTTCAAATATCTCAAATAGAAAAATGTTTCGTTCTCTGAGTCAATGAAAAGAATATATCGCAATAATAACTAATTTTCATCAAATATGATACATAATTGTCCATAAAAATATACTTATCTAAATATTTAGTCGAACTGCAGTTCCGCAAAAGCACAAAGAATATAATAATATAAAATACGAAATAATCAATGAAATACAAGTACAAATCGTTATATTAGCGAGCTCGTACAAATAAAAAAAAAAAAGTCTATATAATACAAAAGGTAATTCTAGAATACCAACGATAATTCTTTCGTATCCTCGATTGTCCAAAGTATCCCCACTCCTGGTTCCTTCTTCCTTCCCTTTTCTCCTAATACTTATGGATAATGCCAATTTCTACATTTCAACCTTCCGGTCAAACGCCATTTACCACAGAATAATGAGTATAGAATGCCGCTCGCAAACAAGAAAGTATTAGGACTCATGAGGGATGAGAATAATAGTCGAATCACGGTTGAATTTCTAGGTTTACGAGCCAAAACATACGCTTTTATGATGTTGAATGATGAGAAAGTTAAGAAGAAACCTTAAGGTGTTAAAGCTGCTACATTCAGGAAAAGCACATTCAATGATTATAAAAATTGTCTTTTTGGTAATGAGCACTAGGATGGCTCAAACCTTGAACAAATCGAATTTCGATTCTTTTTATTCTGAATATGGTATCGAAAATAATGATGAACCCATAGGAATTTTTTCAAATTTTTAAAATTATTTTTGTACTGGCGCATAGCAGTTCAATTTGCTATGCACTTTTACACGTTTTCACAGAGAGAATGTGATAATAATTTTTTTAATACTCAATTACTCAATTTATCGCTATCACCCTTTGTAGACTTTCTGAAAGGGAGGTAAGAAATACATAAAAAAATTTTTCTCTGCATAATAGCTATTTGTTATTGAAATGAAAATCCGGATTTATGCGAGATTTAGAGATCTTCAGACGCCTCTACGAGTCCTGCGGAGCGTCCATTATTCGCCTAGATTTGATAGAATGATCAATAAACTATTTGACAATCGTTTGGGAAGGGAAAAAAAATTACAATAAATCCAATGCCGAGTAAAATGTGAAAGAAACTTGATAAATTTTCGTCCAAGGCCAGGTGTCCGGCTTATCCGGTGCTTCCACAACGGTCGTATAAACTGCCATTGAACCCAGTCAAAAAAATTGTACCTGAGGTACTGACCGTTTTAAGGAAGGGACCGACCTTTCAACTCGCGTATCTGCTGAGCGTATATGTTTTTATTTCTTACATAAAAATGTTATAGTTACAAATTTTTTTATTTCAACATTTACATGGTTGAATCGATCAATTTACAGCAATTTCAACAAAATTTGAATAGAAGAAATAGCTTAATTCTAAATAGTACCATGCCATTAATATAATTTGCATCTATCGTTGATATTTAATACTATTAATATTAGTTTCCAATGGTTTTTTTGCTTCCGAAGGGAAGCATTGTAATCGTGCTGTTTTCACATTTTCTAATTTTGATTGGAAATGATGTAGAATGGTCTGAAACGTAAAAATACAAAGTTTGGCGATCATGTCTGTCGCTGTCAATGTCCATCGCCACCTTGCCGGTGGTCAATTTTGGGAAAATTGAGTAATTAATTGGCTAAACTTATTCCAAAAAATCTGAAATATTATCAGATTATAGACCATAACAAGGACTAACTCTGTGTAAAAGTTCAGCCCGATTAATCATATAGTTTTTGAGAAAAACCTATTCGTTTTTAAATCGTTTTTCGCTAATATCTTCGAAGCTAGTCAACCGATTTCAATTTTTTTTTCTCAAAATATTTGTTTCGATGCCTTCTATCCGAATCAATCAAAACATATATACCCGTTTATACAAGGTTTCCGAGATATTTCCGTTTGTCTGTTTTTTCACCAGGAGGCAGTCATTTCCACTGACATTGTTGATATCTAATTTGAGCGGGTTTGGTATTTCCATTTTTTCTTCTTTCTTTAATAGAATTACTACAGATCCATACGAAAGCTTACTACCAATGGGATTGGTAGAAATGAAAGAAAGAAAAAGAGTTATAACACACAAAGTCACGGTCAGTCGGCTTCAGCGTGCTTGTTTATTTAAATAGCGTATTAATAAATATCCATTAAAAAAAAAAAATTATTGCTCATCTAATCAGGTATTACATTTGAATATTATACATCAGTCGCTCAATCAACAATGAAATCAAAGATATTTTCTAATACTCATCCAATCAGTAATGAAATCAAAAATATTTTTATATAATCATTTAAAATTCCCGATATTTGGGCACCCCTCCGTATGTATGGGGCACTTACGCCCTCTAAATACCTTGGCCGCAATTTTTTATTTCAATCTAAAAATTTTCTATAATTGAGAAAAATTCAGCGTCGGTTTTAGAGAATATTTGTTCTTAAAAACAATCCCCAAATTCGCTAGTTTTTATGATCCTACCAAGGATAAAACTTAAGAATTGGAGTTTCCAAAATCTAGAAGCTAGTTTCTAAAGGTAATCCACTTTTTTTTCTGTGTTCCTGAAAATTTGGGCTATGTTCCTGAAAATTTTGGATTCTGAGTCATCTGAGCCTAAATTTTTGAGACGAATTTTCTCATCCTTTTACAGGGAATTCCGTAATTTATTGGAAGAACATAGGCCTCTAGATGAACATTAATAAATAAATGAATCAAAATAAGTAATCGGAATTTTTTGTTCTCCATTATTCATTACTATGTTAAAAGAAAATTAATTGTTTCATTATTCATTATGAGAGCAAGCAGAATTCTTCATTTTTTATTACCCATTATCATGATAACGAAAAATTTATTTCATTCCATTATTCACGATGAAAGTGATTCCACTTTTTTCCATTATTCATTTTTAGGACGATGAAAAATTAATTTAGTTTCATTATTCACGACAAAAGTAATTGAGATTTTCTCTTTTTCATTTTCCATTGGTATAATAATTAAAATGAATTTTGTATCATTATTGAATAGAAAAATATTTGGTTCTTTTTTTATTTCCATTTCTTGTTATGATCACAATGGAAAATATCCTTGGCGTTATTAATCATTGCAAAAAAAATCATAATTCAATTTCACCGACGGCGGTAGGTGTGTGGTTAGAGTGTGGGATTGGCATGTGGGAGACCCGGGTTCGATTCCCGGCTGGGGGGGCCAAAATTTGTGACACTCTAAATCTCATGGTTTCATTGTCGAGCGGGAGTTTCGCAAGAGACGACTGTACCTGGGCAGGTTCCTCCCTCAAATGAGGTTTTCCCTTGTCCTTCGGCGAATGCGGGATAAGGAGTTGGGGGGTGGGAAGGGAACAAATTGTAGACCCGCAAGAATATGAGGAGAAAACTTTTTTTTTTCATAATTCAATTTCTTTTATTCACCATTGACATGGTAAAAAATTAATAATAATAATGAATATAATTTTTTTTGTCGATCTCTGCCCCCCAACTTTCTGAATCGCATTCGCCGAAGGATAGGGGAAAACCTCACTTGGGGGAAAAACCTGCCCAGGTACAGTCGACTCTTGCGAGAATCCCGCTCGACAAATGAATCCGTAAGATTTAGAATGTCACAAATGTTGGCCTCCCAGCCGGGAATCGAACCCGGGTCTCCCGCATGCCAATCCCACACTCCAACCACACAGCCACCGCCATTGGTCCCACAAATTTATTTAAACTACGATATTAAATCTAAGTTTCAAGCAAGTGTGACACTTTACGTCCATTTCTTAAGTGATTGTATCGTAATTAATACTTTCGTCTGTAATCTGAAATTCGAGTTTTGAAAGAGTACGTATGCTGCTAGGATGAAATATCTGAAAACAGAATATCGAAATAAAGATTGAAATGGAAATTCAAGTGGGTGGTCGCCCGAGCCTCGGTCGAAAATTTTTTAGAAAAGTGCATACTCAGCCATCGACAATATCCTCAAGAGTTATTCGATTAGTGTACGTCATACGCAAATTTGGAACAGAAATGAAGCCAGAACAAGAAGCACAAAGGAACAATCAGGGTAAAAGCCTAGCGCCTGAAACCAAAATGGTGACAAGACATACTATTGAATATAATCTATCATGTCCTCGATTCACATGGATCGGAAAACATTTGCAAAATACAGAATGAAAAATTCTAAATTAAAGTATAAAAAGAAGTGAAAATCAAGCCTTTTGAAGTGTACTAATACTGAAAATGGAAATATAAAATATCTGCTTCATACCAGACAATGATAGTAATTAGCATAAATCATTTCTAAGGTACAGAAAATCAACAAATGCATAACTAATAAAGCTCGTAGAACCTTTAATGAACAGAAGCGGTGACGGCATATCTCTCTTCATAAAACAATAATTGAATCACACCCGGTCTTGTCGAACTTCACCCATTGATATTGTTGGGAAACAACCGACACAATCTCTGGGAAACGCAAGGGAATGATGTATTGCATGTATAGAGAGAGGATGGAGAGAGAACGATACAACAAGGATAACGTAATCACGCAGGATCGAGTGACCAATTGAACAGGAAGAACGTGAGAAGTAGCACAACCCAAAATCGCTAGTGATTCAATGACATATGCAGGATTTCCTGTGCCTAAATTGATTGATCGTAACCCCACCGATATTGCCCACCTCTGTTCCCTCGCGATCATTGATAATATGAATCTTATAGTATTCAACCAATTCACTTCCGTTATATCATTATTTAATATTCAACATTTCAGGTTGAGAACATCTGTGAAGATCACTGAGAGTCGATGTATACTTTTGTACATTGACTTGAAATACCGGTCGCTAGTAACCAGTGCAGTCTAGAACTAACCCTGGTGATGTTCAACTAGGCTTCCGTGAAGCTCGAGGCAGATTCACGAAGAAACTTGGTTGCGTCCAGTAAGTATAGATGCAACAAAGTTTTCAGGCGGCTGTGGAAGATGAACAAGATAAAGAGACGGACAGACAGAGGGAGAGAGAAAACAACTATGAGCATGAGGACGAGAGATGAGGGTTAGTAAAGAGGGCAGGTGGCTGATGGTGCTTCGAAACCCCCCGGGGCTCGAGAGCCTTTTTCAGTTCAACTAAGCGATGTTGAAATAGGTAGTGGGAGAATGAACTCGGGAATTCTCGTGTTGCATCGGCTCGACTCGGGCACGCGAGACCCACGCGCAGCAAGGTCATGGACGTCCACCTTTCTTGGACGGCAAGTGCATGCATTGCGCGTAGTTGAGCCGCAGCATTTCATGTATATATGAGATTTCCACATGTATGGGTATTTATCCGGCGGCTGATCCAGCGAGAGAGGCCGCTCACTATGCTTTGAATGTAACCGAGATAGAAAATGAATCACAATCCCTCTTCAAGTTACTGTACACTTCTACTTCTCTCTTGTCTGCCCGACCCCACCATTTCTCGTTTCATCTCGCTGCTATCGCAGTGCCCGGAGACGCTCTCTCGGTCCAGAACTAATCGTCGAAATAAACCCGCTATATTCTCTATATATGGCTGACCAGCCACCTGCTTCATTGCGGCATGGCAAGAAGATAGACGCCTCTTTTATGCCTCGCTGCCCTTATCTTTTTCTACGTCTCTTGTTTTATACATATATATATATATATATATATATATATATATATAT
>NW_021680849.1:116964-120565 GCF_001412515.2 Diachasma alloeum | reverse complement strand
TATATATATATATATATATATATATATATATATATATATATATATATATATATATATATATATATATTAGGCGGACACAGGGAGAGGGTATTCGTAATTTTTCTATCCGGAACTTGAATCCTAATTGTCCATCTCCTAAAGAGACTCTGTACATTTTTTCCGATTTTTACAATATTTTTCAAAGGAGTTTTATAATGTTTTTCTTTATGGAAATTTTAACGCAAAGGAGACGAAAAAATGTCAAATCGTAATTATATAAAGAAGTTATTCATATAATGATGATATTTTTCGTGACACTCTTACCAAGAGTCCATGAGAGAAGACAATATTCCTTTCGAATTTTTCAACTCATTTGTTATTGAATTGACAACTGTGATTTTCGTTAACGTTAGGGGTTTTCAAAGTTGTTTGAAGGCCATTCAGCATTGATTGATTCTGTTGAAATTTTACTGGAAGATTATTTGACTATCTCAGCATCCTATCGCACAAAAAAAGTTCGTCTATTTATTTTGAATCAACGAAAAATGTAATTCAAAATTTTCCACTTTGTCAATAGCGTCAGGTGCGCAGATTATTCGGGTGCTCTTATGAGGGCCATATACTGAAATAGAGACAGCAGGCGGTCCGACCCTTTTTCGGATACGGACTAAGCCTTTCTTTACATCTCATGAACGCCAGTACAACTCCTTATTTTTTATATTAAAATTCCTCCATTATTATTGAAATTATGCATTATAGAATTCCTCATTACATAAGTATTCTTGTAAACCTTGAGGGATTGTTGTACTTCAATTGAGAGTGGAGTTATTCTTTTGGGAATCTTACAATAAATATTGAGGAGAATATTCAGCAAGTAAATTCAATTAAAACGAATATACAAATAAATATTCAGTTTTTCCACAAAACTCAATTATAAAAAAAAATTTCTCTCATATATGCCTCTGCGTTGAATGGTTATCGAGATATTAATACTTGTTCATTTGAGCGCGCCGCAAACTCAATGCGTCTCTGTCTCTCATAGGGATTTATGCAGTCGCGTCCCTGTTACTCACATAGCAAGCATATTCAGACCAAGAGGTCAGAGCGTAATGCCCAAGTTCTTGTGCAAGACAGAGACGCCCGCACGGAAAATTATATATGCGGAACATATATAAATCAATGTGTCATAGATATATGCCACATATATTCAACATATAGACGCATATATGTAACATATATCTTACATATATGTGTAATACAGCATTTGTGGCCGAATTTCGTATATGGAAAATGTATGTTTTACTTATACTGCAATTATGCGATTATATGTGCAATATATATGTGATCATATAATCGATATAAATGTGATATATATGGGGATTCGAACCTACAACTTACCTGGTCGCAACCTCATGTGTTACAACAGAGTTATCGCACGCAATTCGTAGTGGTAGCAATCCGCATTGTCTATATGAAGTATCCAAGTCGATTTCAAATCCATTTGGAGTTGATAAATCTCCAACCAGTGCCCACTCAATAGTAGACGGGAATTATTCTTCAGAGTCTTGAAGCGGGTGATGTAAGGAGTGGCTGAGAGGGGAGCGGTACTGAAACTTGAAAATCTTAAGTCGCTGAAAGCACCCATTCAGCGACTTCTGATACACGATGAATTCATGTGACTTCATGGAACACGTGAGATTCAACCCGTTTTAACCCGTGTTTTAACCTGAAAATTCACTTTCCGAGTTTGCAACTTTTTCCGCAAGTTTCTCAGCTTTCATTCGATTAAAAATTTCTTTTTATACATGGGTGAGACTCCAACAAATAAAATTGGGCATCCATTTTATTTTATTTTGAATAGAATATATAGCCATTGATTGTTTCGAGATATGGGGCGGAGGGGTGAGGATAATAGCACCCCCCTGGCGATCCAGGAGCCGCGGTATTTGCGTGGCTGTTGCGTGGCTATTAGGATTGTCATTTTTGGGGCTAAAAAGGGGGAAATGATATTTGGAAACACAATAAAAGTGGATAGACGAATTATTAGTTTATATTTGCACTGTTTATAACATTGTTTTCTATCAATTGATTAAAATGAATGTGAGTGTATATAATGATAATACAAGTCCCGTAGGGGGAATGCCGGGAGATGGCGGCAGCGTCGACATCCCAACGGGGTCGGTCCAGTCGACAGCAGTCGCAGCCAGAATAAGTAAGACCCCAACAGAGGTGGGGCGCCACGGTCGATTCTGACGGCTGGGCGAGCTGCCTGTGCCGGTAACTCGGCAGTAGGGCCAGAAGAAGAATATCCATGGATATTTGGAGTGGGGGACAAGCATATGAGTGGGAATTACGTAGAGTGGGGGTACCCTGGGCAGGGAAAACTTCTGCTAGAAGCCCTATAGCAGTCCCGCTGTCACAGGAGTAGGTTCGAAGGGGGGTTTATGTCCTCCTTGTCCTCAATGTTTACTTTATGTTTTTCCGTTGATTCATTCGCCCGCTAATTAATATTAAGGGATGAGACAAGGACTTTTCGATGGAGAATTAGATTCCCCATCTATCAACCCCCGTTTCATCTCTTAATCTTTGTAATAAAAAAATTAAAACTGCGACGAAAGTCACGGTGCTATGAGAAACCCAATGGTTTCTCGGCGCAGAGTGCCACCCCAATAATTCGCCTGCTAATTAAAAAATCGTCTCTCCCCTCCTAATTAACATTAAAGAATGAAACCAATGCTGTTCGATGGAAAATTAAATTCCCCATCCGTCATCCCCCGTTTCATCCCTTAATCTCTGTAATCAAAAAATAAAAACTGCGACGGAAGTCGCGGCGCTATGAAAAACTTGATGGATAACTCGCCCGCTAATCAAAAAATCGTCTCTCCCCTCCGAATTAATATTAAGGAATGAAACCAATGCTGTTCGATGGAGAATTAAATTCCCCATCCATCAACCCTCGTTTCATCTCTTAATCTCTGTAATAAAAAAATTAAAACTGCGACGCAATTTACGGCGCTATGTAAAACTCAATGGATAACTCGCCCGCCAATTAAAAAGTGGTCTATCCCCTCCTAATTAATATTAAGGAATGAAACCAATGCTGTTCTATGGAGAATTAAATTCCCCATACAACAACCTCCGTTTCATCCTTTAATCTCTGAAATCAAAAAATAAAAACTGCGACAAAAGTCGCGGCGCTGTGAAAAAGCTAATGGTTTCTCGGCGCAGTGACTCCCGATAATTCGCCCGCTAATTAAAAAATCGTCTCTCCCCTCCTAATTAACATTAAGGAATGAAACCAACGCTGTTCGATGGAGTATTAAATTCTCCATACAGCAACCCCCGTTTCATCCCTTAATCTCTGTAATCAAGAAATAAAAACTGCGACGAAAGTAGCGGCGCTATGAAAAACTTGATGGATAACTCGCCCGCTAATCAAAAAATCCTGTCTCCCCTCCTAATTAATATTAAGGAATGAAACCAATGCTGTTCGATGGAGAATTAAATTCCCCATCCATCCAGTCCCGTGTCATCTCTTAATCTCTGTAAAAAAAAATAAAAACTGCGACGAAAGTCGCGGCGCTATGAGAAACCCAATGGTTTCTCGGCGCGGAGTGCCACC
>NW_021680849.1:83381-113972 GCF_001412515.2 Diachasma alloeum | reverse complement strand
ACCTCCGTTACCTCTTCAGTGCCCAGTTTCTGATCCGGATATGACTCCGGCATAACTGCAAACTTGAATGAGCTCGCAGTGTTCTGAGCATATGTGCCCTGATCCTGCGTTCTCATTCTCTTTTCTTTCAGTCTGACTGAGGGGCTTGGCGTGGTACGCTCCGATGGAAGGCATTTTATTGCCTTCCTCACAGCCTCCTCCGGCTGCCCCTCATCGACCTTCGCTGCTGCATCGGCGAAGGTTGCAATTGCCCCCGAGGTTTGATGCAGCTTCGCTCTATTGCGACGTCTTCTCTCGGCTCCACTCAGTCTGACCCGATTCACATCGGTACCACACTGGTCAGCCTAGTCAGACTTCGTGTGTTCGCCATCGCTGGCTCCACCCGAAGTTTCTTTTTCAATACTAAGATTTTTTAGATTGGTTTCCATTTTTGGTCCCACGAGTATCGCGGTTAAGCGTTTTCACCTGGTGCATTGCCGCGATTGCCCAGGGCTTGACTTGTCTCGGGTGGGTTACACCCAANCTCCAATTATGTCTGCCACTCTATCCGCCCCCAGAGTGATATCTATGACCTCCTGTCGTCTCCGATCTATGAAGGTAGGTTCTGACCCCCTATTAGGTATATTTAGACCGGCCCCCATTATGAATTCCTGGAGGCTTTCCCCCTGCCGTTAATGCCGGTGCTCCCCCATGCTACATGGTGCCAGTTGGCATCACAACCTAGCAGGAGTTCAAGTCCCCTTTCCTTCACATGGTTGCGTAGGTCCTTTACGTTTTTTGAAGGAGGTGGTTCAGCCGAGTCATAGGCCATGTAAACTGACCCTACAACCAAGCTCATTTCCTCGCCTTGTGATAGGCCCAGTTACACTTGTGCCACAGCCAGGTCTCCCTCACTAGCCTGTGAACAGAAGAAAGNGAGGTCCCCAGGTTTCTGAGAGGCACCGTTAGCGACATAGCTCCCCCTGTGCCACGCATCCTTAGGCACGGTATGGACGAGGCCATGGCTTACGCCGCTCACACACATGGATTGGGTGGACTCCTCTTAGCGACCGCGGGCAGCGGTAGTCCTTAAGACCTCCACCGCCCGCGACCGAGCCCCCTCACTACGACAAAGTGGGAACCCAGTAGAGGGGGNAGGCCCTTAATGGCATTGTCCACTATCCATGGTTCTTGGATCAATGCTATTACTGTCTGCATCCCAGCCAATAGCCTGACTACAGTAGCTGAGGCTGCTTTGCTGTGATGCAAATTTATCTGTACAATACAATGTGCACCCGGGTTGCAGCCATAATGACTACTTTCCTGGTACCTCTATGTACCCTTCTTCTGACTTTCACNTGGAGAATTAATTTCCCCATCAATTAACCCTCTTTCATCCCTTAATCTCTGTGACAAAGAAATAAAAACTGCCATGAAAGTCAGGGGCCAGTAATAAAAATAATTTTTTCGCGACGCACACTAATTCTCCATCGAACCGCCGTTATTTCATCCCTTAATTTCAATTAGGAAAGGAGAAGTGAATTTTTAATGCGCGGGCGAATGGTGAATAGTCAGTGCGCCGCGAAAAAATTATTCTTCTTACTGGCCCCTGACTTTCATGGCAGTTTTTATTTTTTTGTTACAGAGATTAAGTGATGAAAGAACGTTAATTAATGGAGAATTTAATTCTCCGTCGAAGGGCCCTTTTTTTTTAATCGTAATTAGGAGGGGAGAGGTGAATTTTTAATTACCGGGAGTCACTGTGCGCCGCAAAACTATTATTTTTCTTACTGCGCTGTGATTTTCATGACAGTGTCTTCCATTTTTTACAGAGATTAAGGGATGAAAGAGNTATGACGATTTCTTCCATTTTTTACAGAGATTATGGGCTGAAAGAAGGTTAATTGATNTGGGCGAGTTATCGGGAGAAACTGCGCCGAGAAATGATTAGGTTTTTCATGGCGCCGCGACTTTCGTCGCAGTTTTTATTCTTTTATTACAGAGATTAAGAGATGAAACGGGGGTTGATGGATGGGGAATTTAATTCTCCATCGAACAGCATCGGTTTCATTCCTTAATGTTAATTAGGCGGGGAGAGACGATTTTTTAATTACTGGGCGAGTTATCGGGAGTCACTGCGCCGAGAGACCATTAGGTTTTTCATTGCACCGTGAGTTTCGTCGCAGTTTTTATTTTTTTACTACAGAGATTAAGGGATCAAACGAAGATTGCTGGATGGGGAATTTAATTCCCCATCGAACAGCGTTGGTTTCACTCCTTAATATTAATTAGGAGGGGAGAGACGATTTTTTAATTGGCGGGCGAGTTATCCATTGAGTTTTACATAGCGCCGTAAATTGCGTCGCAGTTTTCATTTTTTTATTACAGAGATTAAGAGATGAAAGGAGGGTTGATGGATGGGGAATTTAATTCTCTATCGAACAGCATTAGTTTCATTCCTTAATATTAATTAGGAGGGGAGAGACGATTTTTTAATTGGCGGGCGAGTTATCCATTGAGTTTTACATAGCGCCGTAAATTGCGTCGCAGTTTTCATTTTTTTATTACAGAGATTAAGAGATGAAAGGAGGGTTGATGGATGGGGAATTTAATTCTCTATCGAACAGCATTAGTTTCATTCCTTAATATTAATTAGGAGGGGAGAGACGATTTTTTTATTAGCGGGCGAGTTATTCATCAAGTTTTTCATAGCGTCGCGACTCTCGTCGCACTTTTTATTTTTTGATTACAGAGATTAAGGGATGAAACGGGGGTTGCTGGATGGGGAATTTAATTCTCCATCGAACAGCATTGGTTTCATTCCTTAATGTTAATTAGGAGGGGAGAGACGATTTTTTAATTAGCGGGTGAATTATTGGGGTGGCACTCTGCGCCGAGATACCATTGGGTTTCTCATAGCACCGTGACTTTCATCGCAGTTTTAATTTTTTTATTACAAAGATAAAGGGATGAAACGGGGCTTGATAGATGGGGAATCTAATTCTCCATCGAAAAGTCTTTGTCTCATCCCTCAATATTAATTAGCGGGCGAATGAATCAACGGAAAAACATAAAGTAAACATTGAGGACAAGGAGGACATAAACCCCCCTTCGAACCTACCCCTGTGACAGCGGGACTGCTATAGGGCTTCTAGCAGATGTTTTCCCTGCCCAGGATACNTCCCTGCCCAGGGTACCCCCACTCTACGTAATTCCCACTCATCTGCTTATCCCCCACTCCAAAAATCGATGGATATTCTTCTTCTGGCCCTACTGCCGAGTCACCGGCACAGGCAGCTCGCCCAGCCATCAGAATCGACCGTGGCGCCCCACCTCTGATGGGGTCTCACTTATTCTGGCTGCAACTGCTGTCGACTTGACCGACCCCGTTGGGATGTCGACACTGCCGCCATCTCCCGGCATTCCCCCTACGGGACTTGTATTATCATTATATACACTCACATTAATTTTAATCAATTGATAGAAAACAATGTGATAAACAGTGCAAATATAAACTAGTAATTCGTCTATCCACTTTTATTGTGTTATCAGATATCATTTCCCTCTTTTTAGCCCCAGAAAATGACAATCCTAATAGCCACGCAACAGCCACGCAAATACCGTGGCTGTAACATGGCTCCTGGATTCCCAGGGCAAGAAAAAACGTGATAAATGAGTGGATGATGCCATTTTATTTTCTGTGGAAAGGAATCAAACTTTCTAATGCACTAGTATTCATTGCCTCCTTCGTGCAAAAGTCACCAGCCTGGACGTGAATCATTCATGTGCAGTACACGCAGCCGTAAGAGAGAAAAATTACAAAAGTAATTTTAACTCAAAGAATTGAATATTACCTTTCGAGGTTACATCGCACTTGTAGAGCAATAATTTCTCCAGTTGCGACATTTCTCGTAGATTATTCCTTCAGAAGACTCACTTCTTTTCATTTTAATATTTATTCACACTGTATAATGAAAAAGTTGATAATAAGTTGATTTTGAGTAAGTAAAGTTGCTCTCTATCATGTGTCACTTTCGAGCACAAAAAACGTTATGAAAACGACAGGTGTGTGGGGGCGCTACCAGGCCTTCATGGCGCATTTTTTCGAATTACTTTCTAAACATGTGACTCGATCTGCATGATCAGCGGTACTACCAGTAAATATCAGGATTGTAATCTCGAGAACGAGACTGAAATATAATTATCAATGAAGTGGATCTGAATATGTAATCTCCATAGTTTTGTCTTATAATTAGTCTTCGTCTTATAATTGTCAGGGGAATCTTTCGATTCCGATTCCCCATTCACAAGATACCACTCACTACATGGCCCATGAATCGTATATATTGTAACGTGTTATTTTTGTCCTTCGACCGTTCGGCGGTTTCATTTAAACATCCAGACGAAAAGTCACTGCGAAAGCGAAGCGAGAGTCAAAATCTAGATTTTTGTTCAACTTTTTATTGAGTATTTTTTTGGTTTGTATTGAATCATTCCACTCCACCGTTCTTCGGAGCACATCGGGGGATCTGGATGAGCCTAAACGAGGACTGGGATGAGATGCAAGAATTTAGATGCTGAAATTGGGTCTCGGAGCAACGGTTCTGCAGAGTCTGGGGTGGATCTGGAGTTTGAATATCCCCGCCGTTTGAGGAGTACGCAGGTTGGCCGTGTCGCGGCGCCAGCTACTGGAGCCAGAATTGGAGAGCTCGAGCACCGAATGAATCTAGGCGAAAATAATATTTTCGGTCGATTGTTAAAGGAACCGAAACATAAATTAAGGGTTATTTATCATTATGCGGTTTGTCAGAAGTTGGAACTACATTTTTATCGCTTGGTTTTATCCCTGTGGATTTGGAGGGAAAATTAGAAATCACGTGGTTGTCCGGTGTGGATTACGGTGGAGAGAGAGTTGACGTCGTCATCACTCTCCAATCAAAAGTCTCTTCGGTGAAAGTAACAGCCAATGAGAGGGCTGGATTTTCGGCAATCGAGGAAATGTGCCATCGAGCGTGCCGAGGAGATTACTTCTCGTTTGGATGGCGAGACTGACAGTTCGCAAGTTTTTTCGTGAATTATAACCGTGTTCCGACGCCCGAATTCTCGTTGTCTCCGACATCTTTCGTTGACGATTATTGGGAGTCCTAATTTTTTCCGGAGAATTTGTTGCTGAGACTTCATCAGTTCTGGTGAGCGGTGGATCTAATTAATCGTTAATTCATTGATTGTAATAGAGAGCGGGATCTCGTTAAATTAGCTTCCTTTTGGACAAACGGTTTTCGTCCATGGCGAATGACGCCATTAGATTTTTGGCTTTCGGATTTTGACGAGATCTGGTTTCTCGCTCAGCGGAGCATTATAACGGTTTCGGGAAAAAATCAGTGAACCTCTTGTTGTATCAATTTACGAGCTTTTTGAAATATTTATGTCGGATTCTTCCGATTGAAACTCAGTGTTTCAAATATTGGTTGTCAGTAGCAACTCTCGTTTCGCATTCACTTTGGAATAAATTCGGATATCCAAAGTGGAATTCTCGGGGCAATGTTTCAGCTTCAGGGAATTTTCGCATTATCGCTGTTCGTATATTACTTTATTTATTTAATTTAGAATTTTGGCATTACCGAACAGTGTAGGAATTATCGACGTGATTTGGAATTACAGCGTCTTTGTCGATGCTTGATTTCCGTATTTTTGTATCGTGTAGCCGTGACCTTGCGTTAGGCAGATTCACCGGCTTTGGTCATTGTTATTAGTATTTTTCGTGGTAATCCGAATCGCGTCGTTTGAGAATCAGACTACAATTTTGAATTATTTTTCTCGCAACCGTTTTCGTTGTTCTTCTTATCGATTCCTTTGTCGTGACATTAGATCTTGCAGTAACCCGGTTAGTTACTTTATTTTTTTGACTTCTTGATAGATTTTCCCATTTATTGACTTTCTTTACATTATCTTTGACTAGCATTTTATTAATTGACGGATGACGTTGAGGGAATTGATTTTATATCGAGTCCTTAGATCGGTGTATGAATTTTGTGATTTTCTGATTGTGATTTAGAGCATAACGGAAAGAGAAATAATTCGAAAATAACGGGGTTTAATTAATTAGATAACTGATTCACATTTTGTTTCTGGAATTTTCTAGAAATTGATTAAATAATATTTCTCCCCGAAAGTCTGAATCTTCTTATCATTTATTAGTAATAAGGAACCCAGTCATTTCAGGGTAATTTTTATTGAGAGCGGATTTTGTGGAACCCAGCCGCCTCCGCGGTTGATCTGAGCTGTCGGCGATCGCTCTCTCATCGTTGTTTGTTTTATCGCTCGTTTGATTTCGTCTTCGATTTTGGTGAACGTTTCATACGTTCTGGCGCCCAACCTTTGGTTTGTCGTTTGGGTCGCTGAGGGCTGCGTATCTATTATCTTCCGCAGAGGTAAGAAATACGTCACAGTATATATATATTTTTTCACTTTAAATGAAAAGAAGGTGTTGGCCTGTGCGGTCGTTAATTTTAAATAAACGTTGATTTTGCAGAGTCTCACGAAGATATATCGACAATAGATCACGTTTTTCCTGAACACTGAATGAGTGATAATTAAATTAATGAGAACTTTTTTCCATATGAACAATACACATATTGATATCTTTCCTGTCTAAAGGAATTTGATCTTCTGCTATCCTTTCTTTGATTGTGTCACCATTCCTAGCGCGCAATTGCTGTTCTAACTTAGTGTCGTTTTTTCGTTGTCATTTACGCATTGTTCTCGGAAACGAATTTTTTGAACAAATTCACGTGTTGGATGAAGAACCACTACAAAATAATTATTGTCCTTTAGTGAAAATATCAGTAATTATGTTCCCAAGTTACTCCTAAAATATGAGATAAAAAAAGTAAAGTTTTCCAATAATTGCAGATTGAAAAAAATGTTTATTTTGGCATAACGGCTATAAAAATTGTATAAAATAAGTTCAATCGCGCTTATTTAAAATTTTTTAAAATTATCTTTCAATGTGTGGAAACGAAAATTCCATTCCGAATGATTAAATTCAATTATTTCACATTTTTCTCAAACAATCAAAATTCAAGTAGAAAAAGTGAATTTGTTTAAAAAATCATAATACGCTGAAAAAAAAATCGTATCGCTCTAAAAATTTTATGAGAGCTTAGACTCATGTATTCCTTCTGCGAAAAAAATTGGCAAGACAATCGGAAACATGTCATTTTTTAACTTCCCGACCCGAAGGAAGTTATTGTAATGACCCCGAAAATCGAATGTGGAATTTCGATGATTTCTCCACATTTCTCAACCTCCGGAATCATCCTGATACATTTTTGAAGACATGTCTGTATGTCTGTGTGTGTGTGTGTGTACGTATGCGACCAAAATTTTGTGCAACGATATCTCCTGAACGAATAAAGCGATTGATTTTTTCTTCCTTTAAACGATGCGCGTTCATGTAACTTAGAACTGTTTAGTTTATGAAAACAATTGACTCAGCGGTTTTTTTATTTATCCACATAAAACTTGTAAAAAAATGCCAAAAAGCGTTAATTTCATAGAAATTCGACCATTTTACCTAAAGTAGCGATGGGATTTGAATTAATTTTGTGTAATCGATGCGACTCCACATAACTTGATTCTCATTGGATTTTGAGCGAAATCGCCTCAGTGGTTGTTGAGTTTTTCAAATAAACTTTCGAATTTTGCAATTAAAAAAAGGGAAAGTTGGAAAATTTTAGAGTGGGTTAACTTTGAAGTTCCAAAATTTTGAAGTGGGTCAACTTTGAAGTTGAAAAATTTTGAAGTGGGTCATTTTTTTAGCTTTATAAAAAAACTTTGGAATTTTGCGATTTGAAAAAAGGAAGAGTTGGGGGAAAAAGTTGGAAAATTTTGGAGTGGGTCCATTTTAAAGTTGAGGAAATTTTGAAATTGAATTTTCAAGTCGGGGAATTTTGAAGTGGGTAACCTTTGAAGTTGGGGAATTTTGAAGTGAGTTTGGCATTGAAGTTCGAAAAGTTTGGATTGGGTTAACTTTAAAGTTGAAAAATTTTGGAGTTGAAAATTTTTAAACTTTAAAGTTAACCCACTCAAGTTGAAAAGCAATGGGAGCGAGCGACGCGAGCGACCAACAACTCAGACCAATTTTTGCAATTTCCTTTTCATTTGAAATTCCTGAAATTCGAAAAAATGAAAACACTGAAAATTGATGGAATAGAATAAAGAAAGTAAAATCAACAAATGTAAAAACCGCATTTTTACACCTTCCCACTTGAAGGGAAGGTTATCATGAGAATGGTGTGTTTTCCTGTTGCAATCGAAGTTTTTTGAAATAGAATTGCAACGGATCCATTTGGAAGCATACTACCAATAGAATTGGCAGAAATGAAGGAATGCCAAGACTAATAACGCGTAAAGTAATGGTCACATGCCTGCTGTCGGATAGGCTCGGCCTCCTGCTTGTTTTTTCAATGAACAGAAAACAGAAGAATCGGTCGGGAAGTTATTGGTTCGACCCATAATGGGTCACACCCAATTCCACCAATCTCTACCGGTCACACTCCAACGAGGGAGTGAGCGAAGTGAGCGACCGGGCCTGATTTTTAAATTTCGAATTCGATGTGGAATTGCTCTTCAATCAAATTAAATAAACAGGGAATTATAGAAGGAAATGATGTGCAAAATAACCATTCCAAAAAGAACTCTAATATATGCAATTCAAGAGCAATTTTCCACTTGTTCGCTTTTTGATAGATAACTTAATCCAACTCAATTCAACCACTGAACTAATACATTAATGATTCCTATCATACAAATATTTCATTTGTTTTTCCATTAACAATTGCAATGCATTTTTACGATTAACGATTCTCTTGATTCTCTCGTCATGATATATGTAAGCCTTTCGTTTTTTAGGAGGGGACTGGCCACCATTGGTCTCCGTCCATCTTATTAGGTGTATGACTTAATTTTTACATATTTTTTCTTCGAGCTTAAAATTATATTTAAAATAGACATATTTTCGCGGTCTTTTGTGGTTTTGAAAGGATCGAACAAAAGGTTTCAGAACACCGAACGACAAGTCTACGTGAGTTACATAATCTCTCAGAATAGCAGGGTTTACGATGGCAACTGCTAAACAGCACAGTCGGCACTATGTTTTAAAAGAATTCCAACAAGGAAAAAATGCTTCTGAAGCACGGGAATCAATATGTAGTGTTCTTGGTGCTGACGTTGTGTCTTATGAAACGTGTAATTATTGGTACAAATGTTTTAGAAGTGGTGATTTCGATCTTAGTGACCAGCCGCGCCCTGGATATCCTCGAAAGTTTGAAGATGCGGAATTAGAAGCTCTACTGGATGAAGACTCAATGTAAACACAACAAGACCTTGCAGCTCAGTTAGGAGTCACCCAAACAGCTACTTCCAAGAGTTTGTACCGAATGGGAAAAATCCAAAAACTTGGAAGATGGGTTCCACATGTGTTGTCCGAACACAAACTATGTCAACGTATGAACACGTACCTTTTATTGTTTGCCCGGCAACAAAAAAAGGACTTCTTGTGGAAAATTGTGACGGTTGATGAAAAGTATATTTTTTACGAGAATCTCGAATGTAAAAAGTCGTGGATAGATCCCGGGGAACCCAGTACATCGACGCCGAAACAGAACATCCACTTAAAGAAGATTCTCCTGTGTATCTGGTGAAACATGAAGCATGTGCTTTATTACACGGAGAGAAAAATTCAATAAATATTACGAGAGAAGTCCCGTAAAAATTACGTTTCAAAACGTAACCTGCCAGCGAACTCGAATTTTATAAGAAGTGTGATTCAGAACTGAAACTTTACGATTTGTTCCGTAAAAATTCGTCACTCGACTGCTGACTCACGGCGGGGGGAATTTTTAAGCTCGAGGCACGTAATTTTTCTTGAACGATCCTGAATTTTTACTTGACGCGTTTTTTTTTTATTGAAAACTGACGAGATGAAAAAATCTGAAACATTGTTTTTTATAATTTATTTATTTTTCATAAAAAAAACATACAAAGGAAGAAATGAAAGGTAATTTTAAAGAATAGAAATTGAATTTAATCCCATACTTTGAGGATATATTTTCCGTTCACAGACCTTACGATTTTGGTAATAAAGGACTCCTTAACATGCTCAGGCAACAAAAATAACCCCTTCCTTCTCAACTTTCTTTTAATGTAATCGTAGTGTTCATAGAGACATCCAGCTATAGGAATCCTTCGATCATTGGGTCTCCTGTATTCTCTACAATAAACTTGAGGATTCTCGCCAATGAACACCGCGCTGATTTGACGAGCCCAGATCTGCAATTGATTTTTCGTAATTCGAAAAGATCTCAAAGAGATTAGCCCTTCCTCCCTGTATACTCTATCAAATTGCCTGTCCTTTTCTCTTCTAATTATTGTCCGACTGAGTAAACTTCTTGAAATTTTCTGTAGTCTTCCCTCATTTTCGTATGGCTTGATAACTGTTTTAAAATCCGTATCATCTAAAAATTCTTGAAATAACGGCTAAAATCAAAAGAAAAAATGAGACACATTTCAGACATTTTTCAAGAGGAGCTAGCTACTTGCAACTCTCAAATCAATCAACTTACGTGTTGGGTAATCTCTGGCCTCACAAAATAGCCCTCTGCAGCCTTAAAAAATATTTATTTTCGACTATATAGATTTTTTATTTTCAATTATTAAAATGGAAATGAGAAAGGAATACTAGGAATATAATAGTATACGGAAGAGTACAGTTCATTGGGATTAGAGTCAAAGAATGAAAAAAACACCACGCCTGATTTCGAAGAAAATAAAATAGCGACAGAAATGCATGCAAAGAAATATTGATTGAAAAAAAGATATAAATGCTTAATGAGATGTCCAATTTCTTCTCTCGCTGCTCAATTTCCTTACCATGATTTTATGAACTGGAAAAAAATTTTAAAAAACAAAACAGATTCAGTCGTGCACAATGAAAAAAAAAGAAAAAAACCTTTATCACATACATGAATTGCTGGTGGGAGGGAATTTGTAAATGGATCAGGGGACAAAACTTATTCAGAAAAACACTTTTGACTTGACACTAAGGAATAATTATTTGAATTCAATAATTAGTTGCACCCACGTGTTCACCATGCTTGGAACACGTGAGTGTTTGAGGTTAGAATGCACGGATGCAAACTATTTAGCAAAGGCGGCCGTAGAGTAACCTCTTAGATAACTGATTATTTAACAAGTGACCACATATAAAAATTATACTTGCAATTAATAACTCCTGATCCTGATTATAATTCTGTCACTTTTCACTTCCACTATTGCTGCGATTTTCCTGTCTCCGATTTCACGATCTCCCTGTCTCGAACTTGCCGAAAAGGTCCGAGGATGTCCGATCATCCACAATTGGGGGTAAGAGAAGGGATGACACAGTGAAAATTTACGGAACGTTCCGTAAAAATTTCCCGCCAGTTCCGTAAAAACTTTGAAGTTCTACGTGAATTCTTACGGCTCGAGCCGTATTAAATCGTGAAATGTGGGTTAAATTTTCCAACTTGTCATCCCTAGGGAGAAAAATTACGTGCCTGCCCCGTACTTTTTCAGTTACAGACCACAGAATTTACTGAATGTTTCAGATTTATTATTTTTCATTCCCTTAAAAATCAACTGAAAACGACTCTCGCTGGCAGATTACGTGACTTNAACTTGTTCCGTAATTTTTCTTGAATTTTTCTCTCCGTGTATGAACTCCTGGAAACTGGTCAGACGGTAACTGCGGAATGCTACAGCCGACAACTGAACAAACTGAGCGAAGAACTTGATCGGGAAAGGCCATTTACTAGGCAAGGAAGCAAGCAAGTCATACTGCTGCATGACAATGCTCAACCTCACGTTGCTCGCGCGACTCAGAAGACCCTCTTGAACTTGGGATGGGATATTCACCAGACTTGGTCCCATCCGTCCATCACTTGTTCCGGGCAATGCAGTATGCCTTAGTGGATAAACAGTTCAGAACGCTGGACGATGTGCGTAAATTCGGCGATGAATTTATCGCATCGAAGTCTGCAAGTTTCTTTCGCGACGACATTCGTATGTTACCTGAGAGATGGCGCAAGTTCATAGAAAACGATGGACATCATTTCCAAAATTAAGTTCGTTGTTCTCTATTTTTTTCTATTCAATAAATTTACAGAAAAATCTGTAAAAATTAAGTCATACACCCAATAGTTCCATTGCAGTCTGTTCATCTTTAAGGGTTTCAATTAATCGACCCATAGCAGCGTGGGATACTTGGGACGTTTGTTGAAGGCAGACCTTACACTACATTTGTCGTGTGTGGTTCGTCATTCTTTACTGCTTCATAACAATTCCACATATCGATTTCGAATTTGGGGGAGGGGGTTCGGTATTAACGTACTTTGGGTGCGATCCATGTTTCTTTAAAGTATTTAAGAAAATGTTGACGCTCCTCTCTATTTTGTTTGGAGAAATCGGTCTTTAACAATATGTCAACTATATAACTAACCTTATCGGGGAGAACATAAGCCAAAGCAAGTAGCATTCTTATGTTTAACGAAAAATCATCATCTTCACCATAGCGTGTTAGGAATCCTTTGGTTTGGATGTGATTACACGTATGAAAAAAATGAATAGAAAAACTTAGCGAATTGGCCAGAAAATTCTATTGGAATTCTGTATAAATTCTATTGGGATTTTATTAAAATTCTTGGGAATTCTCGATAAAATTGAACTTGCTTTTTGTGCTGATTCTATGAGATATTTGATAGGAAAAAGTCAATAGATTCCGATTTTTCTCAATGAATATTCTCTTGGAATTTTTTATGTAAGAATACTTGGGCGTGCATTTTCCAAGTTTTTTCCACTCGGATTCTGCAATGCAAAACAAAACTAAATATAGCGGAAAAAACTTAGAATATCCACGGCCAACAGTTTTAATAAAAAAAAATCTTAAGAGAAAAATTCAAGCAGAAAAATGAAAATTTGTGGACTTTTTCCTATTAAATATCTAGCAGAATCTGCGTAAAAAACCGAACTCGAATCCGCAACCGAACCAAAATCGAATGGTAACAAGAATTTCTGACAATTTTAATAGAATCACCATAGAATTTACAGAACATTCCAATAGAATTTTCTTTTGAAAATTCTTCATTGTCATGCATGAGGAATACTTTAGCTCTGTGAGTATACCGGAATGATTCTGGTACTTCAAGGCCAGTCAATGTTGGTGGAGTTGGTATTTCGAGATTGGTTGCAGCTCTTATTCTTTGCGCAGTTTAGGTCATGAATTCTGGCTTAAATAATTTCACTATAGTCGTCTCTGATCCATTTTTAATTGCTTTTTTACGTTTCTTACTTTTGTTCTCCGGAATTTGGCGAGTGATTGTGATGGGGGCAACTCCAATGATGTTTCCAATATTTTTATGAGTTGATTTGTTTATTGTCCATCTCCATTTTCATTCATGTTTCACACTATTTGTTACCTGCTTTTTCATCTGAATTTTAGCGGATGCATTCTAAGCAGCATTTCACTTATGAAAAAATCCTATGGAGAATTCGAACATTTCCTGTAGGATTTTTCTGATAGGATTTCCCATCGGATTTCCCACAGGATTTCCTATAGGATTCCCTATAGAATTTCCTATCAAATTTATGACCCTATTCCTGACCCTTGTGACCGATTGGTTTCGAGTCTCAATTTTGGGTGTCACTTTCTATAGAAAACCCTATAGTGAATTCTATAGGAAATCCTATAGGAAATGTTCGAATTCTCCATAGGATTTTTTCATACGTGATTCTCTGCGTAATAATTCATGTGCAATTTTGTTGATAAATGAATTGCTCGTCTACTAATAATTTGGCGAGTTCACGAGTTATGTATCCTGATGCTTTGACAATTCATAGAACATAGGAAACGTAAAAAAAAATCCGAAAAAATGAAAGTGTGACACATATTGAACATCTCTTTTATATGAGAAACAAGATTTGAATGCGCTACAAGATCAAGGCTTTCTTCGGACTCTTAAACACCACCCGACAATAGCTTTTCTTTAAGGTTTCTTCTGCTCGCCTATTTTCAATTTTTTCGATCCCATTTTTCTTTCTTTGTCCTCACATTCTCATTTCTCATTTTTCTTGCCCACCGAAAAGCTATTGCCACATCTAATAGCGCTATTTGTGTAATAACGCAGCTCGGCAATTTTCGTAGGTACTCGGATACGCTCGGCCACGCGAACAACACGCGATCGTGTCCATTTACCTGTTGGACCGGTCGAGGCGTTATTCACAGGCAGAAGAAGAGTAAGCGAGAGAACAAGGAAGAGAGGGAAGGAAAAGAACCGGCTATGAAGGCGCGGATTATATATCGTGTTGTTGTGTGCGCCTGTGAAACATGACGGCCAGCGGCAATGTTCTCTTTTTGCCGACGTTGTTGTTACCTTCGATCCTCACCAGTGTGGAGTCCGTGGGGAGGCTACTTCTATTTTCAAGTTATAAAGCCGCGGGTGCAAGGAGATTGGCCAAGCGTATATTGCGAAGCCGACGTTACATGTGATAGTTAAACTTTCCAGCAGCCCATGCTACCCATCACTGTACCCACTGGATATTTTATAACTCTTGAAAATACTAGAAAATGATTTAAAGGCTCGACAAGGGGGGAGTTTATCTTTGCTGAACCTATCGTAATGCTCATTTATGAAAACTATTATTTATGATTTTTTATATGTAAGTTTTATATTAATTACTCAATTTTGGAGATCTTTCACTCAGAAGATAATAAAAGATAAATTCATATATTATAGTCAATGTATGTTGACTCAATCTTGACAGACTTTTTCAAGTTATATTCATTATTACTTGGTCTTTCTCAATTTCAAATGCATTAACGGGAATGTAGTAATTTTTCTTGCATTTTTTCTAGCAAATGGTAAATTTTTTTTTTGTTCTTCCACGTTAACATCATACGTAATCAAAATCTTATAACATGAAAAAATATGGGCACTTACAAAATTTTAGGATTTCCTAAATCCTAATCTTTGAGTTTGTTCATTGGAGTATAATGAACATTTAAAAAAAGTTGAAATCGGCGGAAAACTGTGGTGGAAACAGCATTTTTATGCTAAAAATGTGGAAAATGAAGTTTTTGGTGAACAGAAGTGGTAAAAGCGGACGAGTCTGAAATTTTGAATACTTTTTGATATATTCCTTCATATACCAAAAATCGTCCAATGAATCTTAAGGCGGAGCGAACACTTAAATTTCATCGCTGTCTGCCCTTAATTCTAAAAAACATAATACAATACAGCATAACATAACATAATAACGCATAATGCGTATAATGTTTTTTAGAACAATCAAGGGCAGACCACGGTGAAATTTCAGTCTGGACGACTTTTGGACGAGCCATTGGACGACTTTTGGTCTATGAAGAAATATATCGAAAAGTATTTTAAATTTCAGACTCGTCTGGTTTTGCCACGTATGTCCACCAAGACGTCATTTTTCACGTTTTTAGCTTAAAAATGCTGCTCCCACCATAGTTTTCCGCCGATTTGAACTTTTTTAAAAATGTTCATTATACTCTAATGAACAAACTCAAAGATTAGGATTTAGGAAATGCTAAAATTTTCTAAGTGCCCATATATTTTTATGTTATAAGATTCCGATTACGTATGATTTTAACGTGGAACAACAAAAAACAACGAACTTTACCGTTTGCTACAAAAAATGGAAGAACAATTACTATGGAGCATAGTAAAATAAATGCATTTTGACGGAATCGAAACGATGCCAGCACCGGTATTTTTGCTGCGCGTTATATATAGAAACTTTCCTCGAAATTATCGCCAAGTCAAATATTTCGCAACCAAATTTCCAGTGCTTGGCCATGAGTTTTTCCGGGTCCATTCAAATGAAGCCATTTTATCGTGCTGCATATTAATTTTCCTTATATTTTATCTGTGTGTACTACCATTTTAATATGGGACATTCTTATCTATTCTGTTGACGGAGATATATTATCGGGTGTGTATATTGGCACCCCTTGGTGCCTGGTGTCTGGTGTCTGGTGTCTGAAAGCTCTGTCTTCGTGTCTTGTATCTGGTGCCTGGTGTCTTGAGTCTGGTGTCTGGTGTCTGGTGTCTGGTGTCTGAAAGCTCCTTTTTCGCATATGGTGTCTGGTGTTCGGTGTCTGTATATTTTCTCGTTGATAGGGAAATACATCGTCTATGGGTACTTGTGTCTGGTGTCTGGGGTCTGGTGTTTAAAAGCTCTGTTCAATAGAAAGACATGATGTGTCTAGTGCCTAACGTTTGTAGTGTCTGGTTTCTGGTGTTTGGTGTCTGGTGTCTGGTGTCTGGTGTCTCATGTGTAATGTCTAGTGTCTCGTATCTGGTGTCTGGTAACTGGTATTTGACTTCTCATGTCCGTATAATGTTTCAACAATGGCCGTGGCTATTCGCCCTAATGCATATAGCACTCAGCAGAATTCACGCAGATGAATGTTATGAAATATGAGGGTTCAGGACTGACGCAGATAATACTTGATCCTAGCGATTCACGTAAGAGTTAGTCGAGTGGTTCACGCAGTACTTAAACAGACGAGGGTAATTCATGCGGAATGTTTCTTATTCTGATCAATTCATGTAAAAAATCCAGCATTCTGGCAGATGAATGTCATGGAACATAGGAGTTCAGGACTCACTCAGATATTTATCCCCAGATTACTAGATTACTAATTTATACGCAAACTGTAGCATTTACGTAAATGAATTTGATGTAGGGAGTTTGGCACTCATGCAGAGTACGCTTTGGAATGGCAAGAGAGGGCAGGGAGCGAGGAGGCAATTTGTCGAGTTGCACAGATGAATCTAGTCAGTGACGCAAGTGTACGTACAGAATTTGAATGGGATGAAATATAGGGGTTTTCGCCACAAACGCAGATCTCCATGGTAGTTCATGTAACGGTGAGTAGAGTATTTTGCGCATAATGTTTTCTATTCTGAGTGATTCACGCAGAATCTGCACTTTTCACGCGAATGAATTCACTGGAAGAGCAGGCGGCGGGGAATCACTCACATCATCCTAGCGATTTACGCAAGACTCAGTGAAGTGGTTCACATAGGGTTTGTATGGATAAGAGTGATTCACGCACAATGTTTAAGATTCTCAGTGTTTCAGGTAATACCCGCAATATTCACGCATATGAATGGGACAGAATATAGGGCTTCACACAAGCCACGCAGGACTCACGTATCTAATCCTTGTGATTCACGCAAGACTGAGTGGATTGATCTACGCAGGCCTTATACAGATGAGAGTAATTGGCGCAGAATGTTTTTTACGCATAATGTAAATTATTTAAGTGAATCCATAGCATTCACTCAAATGAATGCAATGAAACATAGGAGTTCGGGACTCATATAAATTACACTTTTGAAGGGTGAGGAGGGAGTAAGGGAGCAATTTGTCGAGTTGCACAGATGATTCGAGTGATTCATGCAGAACTTGTATGGATGAGAGTGATCAACGTAGGATGTTTTCTATTATGATTAATTCATGCGAAAACTGCAGATTTCACGCAGAAGAATTTACGAGGGCAAGGGGGGGGGGTAATCTATCGAATGAAACGGATGATTCTGTTCATTGACACAAGTGTACGTGCAACATTTTTTCAAATAAAAGTGATTCATGCAACAACTGTAGTATTCACGCAGATGAATGTGATGGAACACGTAGAACTCATGCTCACGATCCTAGTGATTCATGCAAGGGTAAGTGGCATTTTAAACATAATGTTTTCTATTGCAAGTGATTCGGGCAGAACCCGCAGCAATCATGCTAATGAATGCAATGGAAGGGGAGGAGAGCAAGGAATCAGGTGGATCAGTCAAATAATCACCGATGTTTGTGACCGAGTGGATTGGACGCAAGTCTAGTGTGCGAAAGGTTGTGAGTTCGATTCCCGGTGGAACCGAATTTTTCAACGGAAGGCTCCGGCGAGCGGCAAGTTGCTAATAGAGTAACCGCCTGTACCGGCATGGGTTTCCTGTGGTTTCGCATGCCTGCTCCTATGTTCTATAGGAGTGCGAATGCGGTACAGTGTAGAATCCACAGCCGCATTCATAGGGTGAGATCGAGTGCCGNGAGATCGAGTACCAAAAAGGGATCCGAAAAAGGACACAAAGGCCGTAACAATAAAAAAAAATCAAATAATCTTAGCGATTTAAGCACAAGTGAGTGGAGTGGTTCATACAGCGTTTGTATAGAGAAGAGTGATTCACGTAAAATATTTTAGATTCTCAGTGTTGCACACAATACCTGCAACAATCACGCATATGAATGGAACAGAACATAGGGCTTCACGCAGGTCCCGCGGAACTCACGTAGATAATATACACACAGTATTCATACAGATGAGAGTGATTCACGCAGGATGGTCTTCATCCCAAGTGTTTCACACAAAACTCGCGGCAATCATGCAAGTGAATGTAACGGGAAGCAGGGCTTCACTCAAGCCATATGGGATTCAAGTAGGTGGTCCTAGTGATTCACTCAGTACTCATACAGATGGGAGCGATTTGTGCAGGATGTTTCCTATTCTGAGGGATTCATCCCAAGTGTTTCACGCAAAACTCGCAGCAATCACGTAGGTGAATGTAACGGGGAGCAGGACTTCACTCAAGCCATATGGGACTCAAGTAGGTGGTCCTAGTGATTCACTCAGTACTCATACAGATGGGAGCGATTTACGTTTCCTATTCTGAGGGATTCACGCAACGATGAGTGGAGTATTTCACCCATAATGTTTTTATGCCCGATAAAACTCAGAGGAGGGGTATATGCTATCGGTAAAACCTAACTCAAATTCCCATTTTCTTCCCTCGGAGACAACTCCGTGAGAAATCGTATTAAAAAAACAATTATTGTATTTTTTATGGGAATTGACTTATTGAGAATGTTCTAACGGAATGTTCTAACGAAGCCTTTTTTTCCTTAAGGGGAGACCGCGATGAAATTAAAAAGGCGTTTTTAGAGCTAGGAATCCATTGAGCGACTTTTGATACATGATGGGACCTGTTGAAAAGTGGGGAAAATGATCATTACAATCGATTTTACCCCATACATCAGCGAAAAACGACGTTTCCCGTTTTTACCTTCAAAATTGTTCAAGTGCCTCAATTTTCAACCGATTGACATTTTTTTTTTCAAAATGTTTGTTAGACTCCAAAGAACGGAGGTATGCATCTGTTTTACGATCCATGGAGCAAATCATGAAAAAATTAGGAAAAAATTGAAAATTGATAAATAAATGTGACATCAATAAACGAAAAGAAAACAATTTGGATCATAAAACGGATGCATACCTTTATTCCTTGGAGTCTAACGAAGGTTTCGAGCCAAAAAAATGTCAATCGGTTGAAAATTGAAGCACTTGGATGCTTTTGAAGGTAAAAACGAAAAGCGTCATTTTTTGTTGATGTATGGGGTAAAATCGATTGTAATCATCATTTTTCCTACTTTTCAACATGTCCCATCATATATCAAATGTCACTGCATAGGTTCCTAATTCTAATAAAGAGTTTCAAAATTCACCACGGTTTCCACTTAATAATCTCAATTCCTCATAAATTGCCAATCAATAAGTGATTTCGAAGAAGTAACTAGTTAAGATCGGAATTCCCTAGTGATCAAAAGGAAAAATCTGTTGGCACACCTTGGGCTTTCTTCTTGCGCATCCGTTACCGGCGAGAGGTATGTTTTGCGCGCCAAAAATTTGAATCCAGGATAGTCCCCCTATAAGAATGAGGTTATCTATGAGATGACGCGGCGTTATCTGTGGAAGTTGTGGACATCTATGACTCTGACTGTTAAGTCATCGCCACGTACACCTAAAAGACGTTTAATGACCGCTTTAGCGTTCTTTTTTAGCAAGAATATGAACCGTCTCCAAGACAGTCTAATAGGTAACGAAAATAGCTCTAATTTTCGACTCATCACTGATGATTCAGAGACATCCATCAGATATCGGTTTGTAACTTAAGTTTTCTAAATAGAACGATGTCTGAACGGCCTCAATTCGACAAAAAATTTAGACATAATATGGACACATTCTGTTATTTCTGCGTATACGTAATAGTCAACTATTACTCATCGACGTGGACAGCTTTAGAGATGACTTCGAGTTGGAACAGTGGTGCTGTTGAGTCAAATGAAAAAAGATACATTATTCGGATCGACGTACGTTACCTTCTCGGCAAACCGACGATAACTAAACGTGTCGATTTGAATCACTCCTACGTGGATCCTTCAGATAACTAGCAGCAAATCATTTTGGTGCCTGAAAGTCGCAAAATCGGCAACTCTTGTAGTTGTCTTGTATTTATGTTGCACAGGCATCTTTTCGTTGAGCAGACACAGGAGTGTAATGGATTGACAATATATTTTAAATTTTGGTTATCAAAAATATTTTATTGATCGATAATAAATGTAGAATAAGAATAAGAAAATTAATACTAAAATTCTATAACTTGAGGATAAAAGAAGACTCTTGGTTTCGTGTTTCAACATTCATCCTATGTGAAAACAATTTCTTTTCATTTTCATAAAGGTATAAAAAGGCTCTGGAAAAGAATATCGATGAAAAACAAGGAGAGTAAAAATTGATAATTTTGGGAAGAACGTACAAGAGACCTGAATTTATTTTCAAAGCCTTTTTGTTCTTCTTTTATCCCTTACAAAGCGTTTGAACCAAAATTTGGCTCTTTATCATATCAATGAGAAACGAGATGAATGAAACAAAAATAGATCTTCTGCGGGAGAGAGTAGAGTACTTAATAAATGTCTACCAACAAAAATGAGGTCAATTTCAAAGTATCAATAATTCCTGTTTCCGTGTCGATTCATTTTACTAGGCGCATCAAAAAATATGGAACTAACAATTGAGTCATTTGATCTTTCATTATTTTTTATGTTTTTCTCTTCTTTCTCTTTCTCTCTCTCTCTCGCCCTCTCTCTTCTCGATTTAAAATGTAATACAAAAAACTAAGGACCTACTCGGTCTTTCATATCTTTTTCTCCTTTTCTACTATCCAGCTAGATTATGACCTAATCTTTAACCTTTTAGCAACTAACGCGAAAATGAAGAACATAAAAAAGTGACGAGAACTAAAAAAAAAGTCTAAAATTATCCAGAAGAAAAACTGATAAAAAAAATATTGACTCCTAGAAACAGCGCACTTCAAAACTTGTTCGTCATATACTATGTTTGTCATACTCTTACAGATTTCTTTCGTTGGTAAGGAATAGTAAGATGGCCCAAACGTTGAGAGTTTCTTCATAATTTTTCTACACTTTCAATCACATTATCAGCCTATTCGACCAAATATACTCCATCGACTCAGCTCATCTTCTTAATGATTGAATCGTCTCAATAATGAGAAGTTCAGAGGAACAATGTCAAGACAGATTTTAATGACAAATTTTTATGTAAATTGTATGAATATTTATTATTCATTGTTCCTGGAAATTTCCCGCTGATATCGTTTATTACTGAGAGGAATATCATAGTCAATGAAAATGGTCAACATTGATTATTTCGTTCTCATATTTCAACTCAATTATCATTGTTTTTTCTCTTAATCTATACTTATTGCCTTGCATCTTACGTATAAAAAAATGTAATTGAAAAGCCTGGCGCTTTCGATGAAGATTTATATTAGATTTCCATTGAGGAGAAGATCGTGTGATATCAGTCTAAATCCTTTTGTCATCAATCATAATTTAAGATGATTAAGTGATCGGTCGCTAGGAGATGATGCTGATGAACTCAAGTATGGTCGATTGCTCGAAGAGAAAAATCCGCTCAAAATTACTTCTGATTTTTAATGTAAAAAAAGAATGCAATAGGTTGAGTATTGCTTTTTTGGTTGTTATATTATAATATTTTAATAATATACCAATGTATTAATAATATTATTATATTATAATATTCAATATGCAATATTGAATAGTGATTGTTGAATATTGCTTTTTAATTTTTAAATTTTTACTAAAATTTCAGACACTGTCGTCATTGAAAAATTCAGGTGAATATATTCTTGATTAGAATATATTTTTTTAAAAATTAATACTCAACTATTCTTATCTATTGATTAGTATTAAGCTCTTCATGAACTTTCAATTTTTTTTTCTACAGTAAAAGTCCAATACATTACACGATTATTAGTATTGAGAGGTAATTTTCAACAGCTTTTATTTTCATGAGGACTTGAAAAACCATATATTTCTGATGGAGAACACATGCAATCGATTTTTAACTGATCATCAACAATTCAAATTTCTCCTTCCACAGTTGAAAACGAATTTCCCATTTGTCACTTACTCTGGTACTTATCTTTTTCCCCTTCAATGAATTACATACTCTAAGTAACAAGTTGGATACTTGAGATTGTTAATAACATCTTGAGGCTTCTTAAAGCTGTTCATCACAATCTTTAAGGGGTCAAAAAGGTATTTAACGGTATTCACCAGGTCTCCTTATTCTTCTACGGCGGACAGCACCACCTCTCCTTGCTGGTCGCAGCCTCTCACCATATCGACGAAGCCACTCAGCTATTCGTCTTTCAACAGCCGCTACTGTTGAACCTGTTGTATTTACAATAATGTCTGAAACATATACAAAGGTGAAGAAGACAAAATCACATTCCCAGCATATAAGACGATGGGTAAATCAGCAACACTATAAGGCATATAATGATACCTGTTATGATAGAAATAACTCGTAAATTTGCTGCACTCTCTGAACCATGCACTCCTGTCCAAGAGACATGTGCACAGAGCTCGTCGGTTATTATTTGTTCCATGGCGTTGCTGACAGCTTGCCTATAGTCTGCACCACCGAGCCTTGTGATCAGAGCAATGAATTGCTGGCGGAGTGCTTGATTTTGTCCGAGAGACTTGCTGAACTCCACGAGTGCCTGCCGTTCATTCAACGGTAACACAGGAAGCAAGTTCGGCTCGTCCTCAACCACACGGTCCCGCTCGTCTCGACGCAGATGCTGAAGAATGTGTGCAATTTGACGGCTCATAACCTCTAGGTTTTGGGCGCAGCAGCTTCGAGCATGATGTGCTGGAGTATGAGGTTCTCTATGGACATTCTGATGCTGGTCACGAATTTCTGCTTCATCAGGACGTAGTGGGGAGTTGTTTCTCACACCATTACGATGATTATCAACAACAGCATTACGATCGCTCTTATCTCTCTCGCAATGTCCCTGCATTTGCCCATTAGCCGGTACTCTCGCCACAATATGATCTTCATGTCCATTGTGCAAAGGGTGATCCCTTTCGGACTCTGTATCAGAGGAATCTTCTGATTCTTGCTGGAGTAGAAGTTCAAGTTGTCAAGTCAGAACATTGTGGTTATCATTTCCGTTGATCAAATGACTGGAAGAGTCGTGTCGGCTGGTTCCGTCGAAAGAATCCGGAGTAGTCGCTGGGACTGTTTGGGAGAAGAAGATTATGCCAGATTGTTTTGATTGTTCAGACACAACTGCTGCAGTTGCTTTCTGCTGTTTTTTAAAAGAAGGCCTTCCTGAGATCATGGATGATGTTGAGGTAGTTGGTAATACTGGGGTATGCCGTCCGTCAGAGGTAACCGTTCGACTCGTTGATGTGACTGTATTTTGCGCTGATACATTCAATTGTCCAGATACAACTATTGCAGTTGGTTTTTGCCGTTTTTTGAAAGAAGGACTTCCTGAGATCATGGATGAGGTTGAGGTAGTTGGTAATAGTAGGGTATGCCGTCCGTCAATGGTAACTGTTCGAATCGTTGATGTGACTGTTGGAGGTGACACAATTGATGAGGCAGAGGAGACCGGGAAAGTTATCGAAGAAGCACCTCCGCGTAATAGATTCAGCAGATTTTCAATGTTTAGACCTGCACTCGGAGCTGATGGTGTCACGAATATAGGTTTGTTCGCAAGAACCATTGTAGACGAAAATGATTTCGGAATTGTACCAGTCGTTATCGCAGTCTCTGATAGGGATGTCACGGTGCCACTAACTGTTGGGGAGAATCCAATGACAACTGAAACCTTGTTGAGCCCCGAATTTTCTTGTGCTCCGTTGCGAGACTCGAGAGATTATTGTTGCTGTATAGCTCTCAGTGCCTGTTGTTGGAAAGCCTCCAACTGTCTTGCCTGTTCTTTATCCTTGTCATTCATTTCAGTATCATCAGTCTCATCGTTCGGGAGTAGAATCAGCGATCCATCCTCAGCATGAAGGAAGGAGTCCTCACTGAAGACCTCTGGGGCAGCGTTCTGACCCATTTGTGCCTGAACAAAGCGCTCAAAACTGGAGTCATTGATAATAATAGGTTGAGGTAGTATGTCAGCTAATCTCTGAGGTGCTTGGATCCTTGCATCCTCTCTTGGGGGGTCAGGTATCTGGATTCTGCCAATATCTGTTACAGAGTTAGATGAAACAATGCAATTATATAATATTTACGCGTCACTGATCCAAAGATTGAGCTAATTATGTTTACCTAAATTATTGTCGTTCCTCAGTCTGACTTTGGATTTCTTATTGTCCTTTTCCGCCATTGTGCGTCTAGTCTAATTCAAATAGTCCAAAAATTCTCGTGAAGAGTGTCAGGAGCTTCAACTGGGTACTGTAGACAAGGAGATTTCGGAGTTTTTCTTCATTACCCTTTTATGTGCTGAGAAGACTAACCACTTTATATCATATATTATTATATTGTAAACATTCAACTCAGATAATTTTGAAAAATCTCAAAATTTTATAGTTAGAATAGTTCAGGTATTCATCAGAGAGGTAGGATTTAATTTTTTACATAGATGGCTTCATTACTGATATTCATTTCCCTCACGGTAGCATATTTCCTGGTATAACAAATTAATGATTGGTATGAATAGTCGGGAAAACGTAGCAGCAGTCTTCAATAGGTACAACAAAACCTTTTCGTTTAATGTAGTGAATGGGCCAGACTCGTCGTTCTGATAATTCTTTTACTTGAAAAATTCCCACAGACCGAGAATCACAAGGATACCCCTCGAGACCATCTGAATTGATTATGTTGCGTCCGATAATTACAGGATGAGCATTTTTATAACAGAAATATTCGATGCATACAATTTCATTTGTACTCAAATGAACACAATTATTTGGACATTTATCGGTGACGATAAATGCAGAGAATTGAATTCCTGCATACGACTGAACCCTTCTGGAAGTTGAACGTTTTTACGTCTCTTTAACACACAATACTGTGTCTTATCCAACTTTCTAACTGGAGATAGAGTCGTCAATTCTGCCATTCTGTTCATGACTTGGGCCAGGGGCAGGTCACCTTTCCTAATCAATGTTTTTATTATATGAAGGAAGTTTTCGAAGCAGAAAACACTGAATGAATCCAGAGGACCATGAACCAGAACATCTGATGCCAAGTGAAGTAGATTGTGAATATTGAAAACGATGTGTTGATCACCGTATAACAATTTGACTGTCGTAACGAAATAATGTAATAATTCATTAGCATAAGCGTTCATAGTTATGCACAGCTCTGGGTCGCAGAGGATGCGAATAGCGCAATGCAGAGCCATGAAATTAATGTATATATTCCGAGATAGAGTGATGCGAAGGAAGGCCGGACCAAGATAAAGTAGGAATAAACGGCATTCAGTTGCTTTCCAACTCGAGTAATCATGCAGATTCCTCGGTTTCCGTCAAAATTCTGACGGCGTCGCAGCTGCCAAATTCACGTATAGTCCATTGATTGTATGATAAAATTGTCCCAGGTGTCTTAACCAATATGTCATGTATATTCCGAGAAGTCTTTTTACTACACCCAGCAATACCAAATGCATGTAATCGAGTGGCAACTGTTTAATCATATCAAAACCGTAACGCTCGAGGGGTGAGATATGTAAAAATGGAGCAGTTAGATTTTTTCTGAAATTCTCATTAGTTCGTAATTCTGAGTCTAAATCGAGAAATAATCGGTAATTCGTAACTGGTTGGATGCATTTGCCACATCGACTGTTATGAACTGGGAAGCAACTGATGAAATTTCGGGCAGGTGTATCTGCCAGGAAAGCCCTCATTCTCACAAAGTGTTGACGATCATTGAACACAAATCCAACAGTTGTCAAACGCATGTATTCTTCGAGGAATACGCTCAAGTACTGATCGGCAGAAAGTGGCTTGCCGGTGCCATGATAGGCAGCAATGAAAAATGGCTCAAGAACCAATGGTTTAACTAGGCGACCTAGAATGGGCCAAAGCTCACTTTCACTACTATCTGAAATATTTAATCCGTCTACATTTATGTCTAGATCAATGACTGTGGGTATAGTAGAAGGATCGACAAAGATAAATTTTTCGGTTATACTCTTTTGAAGGCCGTGGTAAGCGAATTTGCCCATGTCCAGTACCACATTCGATCTTGGGGTCTTGAGTAGTTTTTTCGCTGAAAGTGGTAAAGTAGTACTACCACTTCGGTACAAGCCATGCAATAACTCCGTAAGAGCATCATGAGGGATTTTACGTCTCAGTGACCAGTTCCGCAGAAATTGTTTCAGATCGAATTTTGTATTTTGTCCACTATTGTTATGAAGTACATTCGAGTCCAATTCATAATTCAATCCACTTAAGTTGTGATTCAATGCATGTACCTCGTGATGCTCTTGAGGTACGGCATGTGTTCGATTTGAATTCTCCCTAAGGCAGAAGGGATCTGCGGTGTTGATTATTTCATTATGTTCAGGGGATGAAACTGGTTGAATGATATTGTGAGCGAGATTGTCGTCAAGAATTTGGTCATTGTCAACGCTTTCGGGTTTCTCATACTCAATAAAATCATGTTCAACCGGAACTTGGTCTAGATGCAAACTAATGTGGAACGAAGACTGTTTGCTACCCGCCTTCGTTGTTGATGACGTGACAAACGTGAGAATTCTTTACGTGACGGGCGAAGCATCATATACTAATTTATATCTCTCCAATGGAAGTTTTTGAATTAAATCACTCGTTATTTTTTGAAATTATTCCCCAATCCATCAGGAACACTCACTAGTTCAAATGATTCAAAGATTTTACCTGAGAACGTTGGATTTGTTTAACTCGCTCACCTTCGGTTTGTTGCATCGATCCTGATAGCGGTGACTATAGAGCTGGAAAAATATCGAAGAAATTATTAGAACCCATATAATTCGTTAGAAAAAATATACGTACCTTTATGAAATAATCAGCATCGTTATGAGCATCCCAATATATTTACTAACGAATTTTTCCTTCAGACCGTTACTGTTCGAGGTGACTTTCATATCGTTTTCAGTATAAGCGAATAGAACGGAATATGCGTAGCGGTTGTTCATCGATCGGTGGACCGACCTGGGCCGGCGACGCTCGCTACCCACCCAGATAGAAATTTTTGGGAGTGACTGAAAGATACCGTATAGATATCGTATGTATGTCCAATGTCCCATTTTCCGTAACTATTTAGACAAAATCTGTTAAAGTTATCTGGAAGTCAGCTTTTCAATAACTTCAACAGATTTTGTCTAAATAGTTACGGAAAAAGGAACATTGGACATACATACGATATCTAAACGGTATCACTTCGGTCACTCTCAAAAATTTACTTCTGGCATCTCAAATTAATCCACATAAGCCCTATGAGTTATATGTTAGTATACCAAAAAGTCAACCTCTGTCATCCAGTTGTTGACTGTCGAAAAACAGCATACAGAAATCTTCATTTCGTCTTCAAATCGTTACCCGAATTTTTCCACATTTGGACGACTGTGAGCCAACTTGCATGCAGTCAAGTGATACTTCCAGTGGTATATCACTTGGAATTTTGAACATTGGATATTACGATCAAAAAGGTCATACATGAAAGACGGTGAGCGATTAGAATGATCGAACAGAAGAAACCAGCGAGAAAATTAGGAGGTTCAAGTAGTGTCTCTCGTTTAGGGGCTTTTAATCGTTTGCCATTTCCCTTGGGTTTGTCTCTGCTTGAAGGAACGCGCAGAGAACCTGCGGATTTCTTCAATAAAATCAGTAATGAATTAATAGAATACTAATAAAATTTCCTGGCGAATGCAGCAGGATTTTCTATTCAATTTTCGATTGAAAAAATAGCTATTTCTCAAATATATTGCACCAATGTTTTCGCTACGTGCTGGAGTCAATCACCTGTAATCGGAAACTTATTAATTTCTGAAAAAAAAACCGTTGTTCAGGAAAAAATGTGGAAAAAATATATATTTAACAAGGAAAGGATACCTTGGTAAAGCCATTGGGAGAATAACTTTTCGTTGACTGTATTAGATATACTTCAGGTATCTATTAATGGATACATCATCAATTATCCAAATTGAATCGAAATGAGGATTACGTTTAGGCATCTATGTTCCTGTCAATAAAAAGAGATTTTAAAAATTGCTTCGGAGTTGTCAATTAGTCTACTGATTGATAATCGCAACTCGTCATCTGAGAAGAGTATTCGATGAGTCAACTCATTTGTGTCGGTTAGAGGATATGATAAATGTATCTCTTGCAATCAACTGTTCGCGGGTTCTCGCAGACAGCTACGGGATATTTATTAACAGATATAAGGCAGGTATCTGTTAGATAACAATTATGTGGTAACATTATAAGTGTTGACTCTCCGAGAGATAGTTTCAGTCTCAAATATTCATGTTATCTATTAGTTGCCTTGTCGAAGGAAGCAAAGAGATGACAACAAAGCGCTATCTTCACGATGTACCGTGGACAAACCGTTCTATCTGGGCCTATTCAACAAAGTAATTGTCTGAGAATGGTAATTTCCCCAATCCACATAATATTGTCAGGCGGGAATTTGAGTAACTATTGAACAGGATGTAGAGGGTGTTAAGTATTGAATCTCTTTGGAAAGGGAAAAATGAAATGAAAATGAAAATTACCAAAATGCCGATAGTACAAAAAGGGGAGAATAGAAACTGAAAAAGCATATTTTGTCACTCAGTTCGCGAAGCCTCGCTGAAAAGCTGCTCACTACCTTCGTGACGAAGAGATTTCTCGCCTATAACCAGTTAACCCATTAAGTCACGATTGTTTCGAATCGTCTACGTGCGAGGATAGTGGGNTTTCATTCGATTGCAAATTGTTTGTAGAATCCAGATCTGTCACTCTTATTGTTTAACAGAGAATATTTCATTCATAATAATGAATTTTCTTATACCCTATGATGTGATACGGGAGGCTAAATCACTCGTGGGTTCTCCGGCTATGTACTGTCAGTTTAAAAACAAAAAAAGAGTATCTTGTGTTCATCATTAAAATTGAGTAACTCGGCAGTAGCAGTCCCGCTGTCACAGGGACAGGTTCGGATGGGTACTTTTGTCCTCCTTGTACTCAATGTTTACTTCATATTTTTCAGTTGATTTCTTCGCCGACAAATTAATATTAAGCGATGAAACAAAGACTGTTCAATAGAGAATTAAATTCCCCATCCATCAACCGCCGTTTCATCCCTTAATCTCTGCAATAAAAAAATTAATATTGCAACGAAAATCACGGCGCTATAAGAAACCCAATGTTTTCTCGGCGCAGAGTGACTCCCCATTAATTCGCCGGCTAATTAAAAAATCGTCTCTTTTCTCCTAATTAATATTAAGGAATGAAACTAATGCTGTTCGATGGAGAATTGAATTCCCCATCCTTCAACCCCCGTTTCATTCCTTAATCTCTGTAATGAAAAAATAACTGCGACGAAAGTCGCGGCGCTATGAAAAAGCTAATGGTTTCCCGGCACAGTGACTCCCGACAACTCGCCCGCTAATTAAAAAATCGTCTCTCCCCTCCTAATTAAACATTAAGGAATGAAACTAATGCTGTTCTATGGAGAATTAAATTCCCCACCCAACAACTCCCGTTTCATTCCTTAATCTCTCTAATGAAAAAATAAAAACTGCGACGAAAGTCGCGGCGCTATGAAAAACCTAATGGTTTCTCGGCGCAGTGACTCCCGACAACTCGCCCGCTAATTAAAAAATCGTATCTCTGCTCCTAATTAACATTAAGGAATGAAACCAATGCTGTTCGATGGAGAATTAAATTCCCCATCCATCAACCCCCGTTTCATCTCTTAATCTCTGTAATAAAAAAATAAAAACTGCGACGAAATTCGCGGCGCTATGAAAATATCAATGGTTTCGCGGCGCAGTGACTCCCGACAACTCGCCCACTAATTAAAAAATCGTCTCTTTTCACCTAATTAATATTGAGGAATGAAACCAATGCTGTTCGATGGAGAATTAAATTCCCCATCCATCAACCCCCGTTTCATCTCTTAATCTCTGTAATAAAAAAATAAAAACTGCGACGAAAGTCGCGGCGCTATGAAAAACCTAATGGTTTCTCGGCGCAGTGACTCCCGACAAGTCGCCCGCTAATTAAAAAATCGTATCTCTGCTGCTAATTAACATTAAGGAATAAAACTAATGCTCTTCGATGGAGAATTAAATTCCCCATCCTTCAACCCCTGTTTCATTCCTTAATCTCTGTAAT
>NW_021680849.1:82465-82984 GCF_001412515.2 Diachasma alloeum | reverse complement strand
CATACTCTTTTTTTGTTTTTAAACTGACAGTACATAGCCGGAAAACCCACGAGTTATTTAGCCTCCCGTATCACATCATAGGGTATAAGAAAATTCATTATTATGAATGAAATATTCACTCTTAAACAATAAGAGTGACAGATCTGGATTCTACAAATAATTTGCAATCGAATGNTGTTTTTAAACTGACAGTACATAGCCGGAAAACCCACGAGCTATTTAGCCTCCCGTATCACATCATAGGGTATAAGAAAATTCATTATTATGAATGAAATATTCACTCTTAAACAATAAGAGTGACAGATCTGGATTCTACAAACAATTTGCAATCGAATGAAAAAAAAAATTGAAAAATAAAAATTTGTCGGCTAGATTCATGGACTATCTTGATTAATTAATTAAAAAAAACTCATTGACTCTTCAACGTTAAAAAGGGGTGTACAATTACCTGGTAACGAATTACAAACGATTCGATAGGGTCATTTTTTTTTTTTTTTTTTTTTTTTTCTTTTTTTTTTT
>NW_021680849.1:81606-82373 GCF_001412515.2 Diachasma alloeum | reverse complement strand
TTTTTTTTTTTTATGCTTATTTTATATCGCTTCGAGTCTGATGAGACTATATGGCGATTGATCAAGACTTTAAAAATGGTTAGATCTCACCATTCTACCCGGCCAGGAATCGAACCTGGAACCTATCCGTTGTGAGGCAACGGCCTTAACCACTACGCCAGGCCACCGGGCAACGTCATTTGTTTGAAAATAGTTTTTTGTCGGCTAATAGTATACTGCTTTCGTGACTCAATGGATTAACCTATTACTTTTTGTCATTCCGGCCGTAAGGCAGCGCTTCACGGACTCTCCGCTCCACTCCGAGTCTGTGAGTCACGGCCAAAAAAAACTTTTCTAGCTAATATGATTGCCGCCCTCGGCTTCGGCTCATGCTGGAAAGCTCATATTCGCCAGAAAAGTTTTTTCCGGCCTAATGACAAAATATACTATTTCGAATATGTGAGTGCAACAGTGAAGGAGCGAAACATCTTCGCGGTTCTCGCTACTGGTAGCCCTCTTTGGGTGAAATCATTAAGTAGAGAATGATGTCATGAAATTACCAAGCCAGAGGACTGCCTTTCTCTTTAGATTCTCTAGATACTCTCAACTCTCTTCATTCTCTGCCTTCAAGATCGAGATATGCGGTAGCGAATCGGCCAAGAAAAATTTTTGACTCCGACTTTCCAAGATCTCTGGCAAGATCTCTCACTCTCGCATTTCACATCATCTGAGCGGAGAATCAATCGGGGGAGGAGGGGGGAGGAGAGAGACAGAGAGAGGGAGGGGGG
>NW_021680849.1:76435-81407 GCF_001412515.2 Diachasma alloeum | reverse complement strand
AGAGAGAGAGAGAGAGAGAGAGAGATCGTTACATGTTTTCGTGAATTAAGTTTTCATGAAGTTCGTTACATGTTTTTTCTGTTTTCATGTTTCTTGAAGTAATACATCTGCATATACATTTCATCACATTTATCAGTTTTACATAGTCTTTTATATTTATATTTCACATATTTTACATCATTCATCACATTTATAAATTATATTCAGTAGGGTTCTCTATTTCTTATTTATTTATTTATTTATTTATTTTTTTCCCTTCTTTTCCGTCTTTCACGCCAGGGTGCTGGAAGAGGACAGAAGCGGATAGACAGTGTTTTCTTTTTCCATTATGTTCTTTTATTTATTTGATTTACCCTACCTCCTGTCCTCACCTTTTTTTTTTTTAATTTTTATACATTTTTATTATCGTTTTCATTCATTTGCGCTCTAGCGATTCAAGTACAGATATACATATCAGTTCCATTTACCATTTTTTATTTCGCAACACGATTTATCAGAGTTCTTACATCGGCTCACTTATTCTAACATCCATGATCAATCTCATTTTTTTGTTTGCCCAGCAGAAATTCATACAGGGAGTCAGCAAACTTTTTCTCTGAAGAATTCTCCCTAATATCAAGGGGAATCGAGTTCCACAGAGCAGCCGCTAACACACTGAACGTGGACTGACCAAAATTTGTCCTTGCATTAGGGATTTTCAAGTCAAGGGGGGTGCCATGATTCGAACGCTGGTTTGTTGTGGCTTTCAATATTAATTTTTCGTAGAGGAATGATGGCTTTTGAGGCTTCAGGATCTTATAAGTTAATTTACCTAGAAAGAACTGCCTTTGATACTTAGGCATTAACCATTCAAGAATTGGATAGTAAATAGTGATAGGAGTCTCCCTTCTCAGGTCGAAAATAAGTCTGATACCGCTGTTAACTAATCTTTTAAGTTTTAGATCATTCTCATCGCTGCATCCCGTCAGAGGGATACAGCAATAATCGATCTGAGGATACACTAGAGACTTGACTAATTTTTTCCTTAAATTCTTATCAAGACAGTCTTTCGAACGCCTCAACTTGTGTAAAACGCCATGCGCTTTCTTTCCTATGTTTTGAACTTGACTATGCCAAGACATCTTTGAATCCAGGAAAACCCCTAAGTGTTTCACTTCTTGGGAGAACTTTACCTCTGCGTTACCAACCTTAAGATTCAGATTATCATCAGCGTACAAAGAGTTTATAAATTTACTCGAACCCAGTATAATCAATTGTGTTTTCCTTTGATTGAGAATGAGACGATTATCGTCTGCCCAATTGCAGATTGATAGCGCATCACTCTTTACCTTCTCGAGAATTTGTTTTATTTCCTCCGGAAGGGCATGCATATACATGCCGAGATCATCAGCATACATACAATGTTTACCGAATTTAATTGAGTCCCCGATGTCGCTGGTGAAGCAGAGGAAAAAGAGAGGTCCAAAGATTGTACCCTGTGGAACTCCCCTCTCCATACCACATCAACTTGACATCTCCCCAGCACAGCCCAGCACAGCCTGCTCACGGCCAGTGAGATATGACCTCGCCCATCGACACGAACGTTCCGAGAAACCAAGTCTGGCAAGCTTTATCAGCAACAGCGCGTGATCAACCGTGTCAAACGCCTTTGAAAAGTCGAAAAGTACTAATATCGTTACCATGCGTTTATCAGCCGCCCATTTGGCATCCTCAATAACCTCAAGCAGTGCTGACTGCGTGCTCATTCCCTCCCTGCATCCTGATTGATATTTATCAAATTTGTTATTCTTCTCGAGGTAATGAATCATTTGTTTCGATAAGATTTTCTCAAATAGTTTCGATAGAAAACATGTAAGTGCAATAGGCCTGTAATCAGTACACTCTTTTGCGTTGCTTATTTTCGGAATCGGTCTTACATGAGCCCTTTTTCAGATGTTCGGGAAAATACCATTTTCAATGGAAAAGTTGAACAGGTGCCCGATCATTTTCCCACATGCTGGCAGACAGATTTTTACCATTTCTCTAGAGATTCCGTCCGGGCCAACCGTTTTGGAGCTTGAGTAGTTTACATTTTTATATATACCTTCGGTTGTGACTAAACGGAATTCAAATCTACTATTGTCATCCTTTACATTATCATAATTATTCCACCATTCCAACTCATCAATCTCAACAGAATTACCTGGATTCTTTCCAATAGAACCAAAAAATTCTCCTAGTTCATTGACCTCTACTGACAGCGGCGCACCCAAGTCCTTCGCCTTAACCACCCCCAAGTTACGCAGATCAGCCCAGAGTTTTTTAGGATTAGACAGGCCTTGGAGGTTCTTAGCATAATATGTATTCTTTGCTACTTTAATCATTTCTTTTACTTGATTACGCAACACGATGAATTCCTTTTTGATCGTTTCATGCTTGGATCGTCTATACCTAGCTCTCTTAGCATCCCTGATTCTCATACAGTCTCTTATTTCTTTTGACAACCATTCAGATTTTTGTTTTTTAACTGTCACCTGTTTGAAAGGTGCATGTTTGTCAAAATTTTCTGTCAGTATTCTGTTAAAAATGTCAAGTTTACAGTGAATTGAATTTGTTTCATAAAACTGGGTCCAGTCATGACCCCGAATGTTCCTCAGAAGTTTATTTTCATCAACATTCTTAAAATCTCTGAGTGAAAATGTACGTGGGGCAGGCTTTGAAACTGAGACTTCTAAACCTATCATCATGAGGTCATGTCCGAGTAAAGAAAAAGGAGTTTATGTACTCATTGAGATGCTCTCAAGGTCATTGATCGCCATGTGATAAATCCACGTGTGAGATGTTGCTGTATGATGGGTGGGACTGAAAGGTATAATGTGCAAGCCTAGATTATCAATCGTACTGGTGAGATGCTTTGCATCATCACTGGTTTTCAAATCCAAATTTATGTTAAAATCACCCATCACCACAGTGGTTTTATACGATGATATACTCTTTGAAAGTGAGTCCCACAAATCAAATGGGTACTTCAGCTTGGGCGCCTTATACATAATACCAATTAACATTTTCACATGCCTTGGAGGCTGAACTTCTAGCAGTAAATATTCTGGCTGGCCCGAGAATTCATTAGGAGAAGAATCTATGAATTTGACTTTGAAATCTTTACGTATGTAAACTGCCACCCCCCCCACAGTCCTTCCCAGTTCGGTCATTTCTAAAGATGTTAAAGTTATCAATTGTTATACTATTGTTGTCTATATGGAGCTTCAAAAATGTTGCTGAAATTCCAAGAATGTCTAGATTTAATTTTTCAATGGACTGATTGACATCTGTTAAGTGTGCGGATAGGGATTGGCAGTTCACATGATCTATTTTTAGATTTCTCACTCTATTATTGATTTCCGAGTCTACATTATTGGTTAGTTGCTATTTCTTCCCTTGCCTGCCCTGCCTGGTGTTTCTCTTTGTTATTGGTGGCCTCTCTGCTTCCTCATTAGGCTTACGCTTTTGTGCTGGGGTACGAGTATCCGTACGTTGCTGACCAGTCCCATCAGTATTGTTGTTATTGTCATCACTCGTCGCCCTGTTGACATCCTCGATGGAGTTGAAGTTGAGTACCGGAGATCCATCATCGACTCGACCAAGTACAGATCCATTTTTGGTCCACACATATTTTATTTTGCCCTCTTTCCTCTCTTTACGAGCATGTAAGAATACTTTTCGTAGGTGGGTTGTGAGTCTCTCGTTAATAAATATTGTGGACGTTTCACAGTTCCCCAATTTCAAATCTTTCGTGGTTAAGGGTTTGTCTTGCTTTGAAAAGCTTTAGGAACTTCATCTTAGACAGCTCACGCATGAATTCAACCACTATGATCGGATGCATTTTTTCATTTGCAGCTGACTTTTTAGTGAATGACGTGACTCTGAAAACATTGCTGATGTCCTCTTGATCAAACTCAGCGCCTATCACCTCCGAGATGTCAATGACAACTGACATAAGTTCTTCATTAGGTCTGGTAGGGACACCAGCAATTTCAATAAAAATTTTCAGTTGCTTCTGCTTGACCGTCTCCATGACATTGTGCATCTGTGTAACTTCTGCTTTGAGAGCGATGTTCTCAGTTATCACATTGTTTACATCTTGTTTGGAGGCTTCATTATTCTCCTCCAATACCTTTATTCATGCATCATGCCCCTCCATTCTATCCATACATTCTTTCACAGTTTTATCCATCCCATTGAGTGTGAGAGTCTGTGCATTAATTGCCGCCATCACTTCACTTAGTTTTGGTTCCACTTCGTTCGGCATCGTGTGTCGGCTGAGTTGAAACCTTCTCCTTTTTCACTAGTTGGGGTCAACGTCCGAGTGCGTCAGCTGATCGCTCACTTCTTGACACCTCACTGTACTAGAGCACAGGTGATCGATTTTGGGTATCTTCACTCACAGTTCCGAAATGTAGTTTACCGATATCACACTGTTTACTCCTGTTTTATCATAATGCTGATTTTCATGGCACTTTTGAGAATTCCGTTACACTTTTGATAAGCAGTTCCCTCATTTATAACGACATACTCATTGTTATTGTCACCCTTATAAAAACTCATCAATTTCATTTAAAAAATTAGATTTTTGGCTTTTTACACCTCCTTCACAAGAGTTGTCAGGGTTTTCAAATGAAGGGCTTATGCCTTGATCACTTCCAACACCACTCGCCACACAAAACGCCAAACACCGTCTCTTAATTCACCATTAGGCAACCTCACTGCTTTCTCCGCCAACACACTGATGCGAGAATAAAAATCGAAAATACCAACTTTAAAACACTGTATTATGAGTTATTTGATATATAAACTGTGACTATTACTGTTTACCCCTCCTCTCAACACCTCTCTTGATTTTTTTATCCAGTTTTTTTTGTTGTAAAGTCTATTTTAACACAGAGCGACTCAGATGTGGTACTCACCAGGGAGAGAGAGAGAGAGAGAGAGAGAG
>NW_021680849.1:45359-70593 GCF_001412515.2 Diachasma alloeum | reverse complement strand
GAGAGAGAGAGAGAGGAATGATGATGGAATTACTCCTGGTGGACCTCGCCCACTCTACCGTGTCACACTGATCCTAGCTGAGCAACCCGTTGTCCAGCCACAAAAGTCCTCTGAGTTGACGAGTTTGCCTCAGAGGCCGTTTTTCTTTGAAACTCCCGTAAAGGTTCGGCTAGCGCTCAACATACGAGCTGTAGAGACGGCTAAAAATTAGTTTGGGATTTTCCTGGGTGACCAACCCGGGTAAATATCCTTACACCCTTTACAAAAAATAATTTCGAAAGGGAAATATGTCTCCGTTGCCCCAAGGACGGTGCCGCTAATGTCTTGAAGAGCGACATCCGAACGGTCGCCAATTCCTACCTGCCAGTATCCAACCATCATCCGTTTTCCACCCGCCACCCCATTTTCCACACACCACCCCTTTTCCACCCGCCACGTATTTTCCATCTCCCGACCATTTTCCACCTACCCCCCACTTCCGATGACCTTTGGGCCACAACTTTGTGGCTGTGCACCCCTTGTGGACCCTACCGCGCCAACGTTCTCTCCAATACGCATGCCGCCCAGGGGCGAAGGAAGGTCGTGCATGGGCACTTCCTGGAATAAGGGGAGAGGGAACCTGTAAAATTCTCCAATCTCGGTCGCTTACTACTTCTGCGCCCTCCAATGCACCTGGAATTATTTGATCCTTAAGCTGACTTGATCTGCAAATTCATCCGCCCACTTGATCTTTATATTTCATCTGAATCTTTCACTTCTCTGACTCTCCAGATTCATTTACCTATTCGTACTCCTCTAATCCTTCAAACTGTTCGAGTCCTTTGGAATAATCTGACCTCTGGAAACATCTGATCTTTAAACTCATCCGACTGTTCAAACCTTTCTAACCCTCGGGAATCATCTGATCCTGACACTCATCTGCCAATTAGACTTAACTGATCTCCAGACTCGACTGATCCTTTAGGACACATCTGGCTCTTACACTTATCTGAACGTTCAGACTTTTATCCTCCTTTTTATACCTCACTTGATCCCTCGAACTCATCTAGCCCTTTAGAGCCATCTGACTGTTCACCCTTATCTGAACCTTCAAATTTACTTCACCGTTCAGAAGCACCTGACCCTTAACTTTATCGAACAGACTCAACCGACTTCGAGACTCGAGTAACCCTTCGCACTCATCTGCCGTTTAGGATCATCTGATTTTTATGCACCTTATAACCCTTATGCGTCATCTGACTTTTCTCATTCATGTAACTTTCTACGTGCATCTGAAACTTCGGACTTGTCTCAACTTTACGTACTTATCTGATTCCCCGTACTTAGCTTCTACCTTTAGGCGCATCTGCCCCTTCACGTCCACCTAATTCTTTCGACTCATCTGATCCTCCTATCTTACGTTTGTAAGCGCGATACTGACTCAAGGTATAGTACTCCAAGAATTCGCTTCAGCACCGCTGTCCACTGAATATGGGATCCAATTGCGTTGACGCCCACCGCGTGTCGCGTCAATAGTATGTGGCCGGCTTGTCGCGACCCTCAAAGGGCCTATCATAGCAATATCCAATGTCGTAGCCCACCTCACGCCGCAACGTTTATGCGGCATTGAATTTCTACTTGGGTAGATGCATGTTGAAATTATCCTTAGATTAAGTAAATTCAAATTTTTTTCACATACCTGCACGGAAAGTTTATACTTTCCTCCCGATCATCAAAGAGCAAAATACGAACTTTCCTTTGCGGGCGTGTTAAAAAATTGCATGTGCACCTTGGGCGGGAAACCATGACTTTCCGCCCTTGATGCACAATATACTATTAATAATTTTCTAGGAATTCTGATCGGCCGCCACTGACCCACTGCAATTGAATCGTTCAGATATCTCGGCAAAATCAATGTGGAGAATAAATGTTTCCTCTAGTAGAATGAAACTGATGATGGAGTACTATTTGCGGTGGTTGACTCCAAGGGAAATTGATTCGCTTTTCAAAATTAATTTGCAGTCTTTGTACCATTTCATGTATAGATGTAAATAATTCCATTAATATTAATGAGTATACCAATATCGTGAGACAATTTCCCAATCATATAATATAGTTTTCTAATTACTTTTTCTAAAGTAGTTTCTTAAGTTGACTCGGTGACAAATTCATTGAATTATCTCGATAATACGTATTCGTACGAAGTATCAGCAGAAAACTATTACTCCTGGATATTTTTTCAGCTACCAAAAAACTTAACATTCTGTTGTCGAATTGCTTATTCGATAGCAGCCTCATAATCTAACATGTTAACAACACTTGTATGTTTGCATTGACCCGTTTTGCCTCATTGCTAAATCATTGCGGCTCATTATATGGAATATTCAATACTATCCTCTTTTACGTCTATCGAAATGGTTGCCATCATAAGCGTCTGTGCATTGTGCAATGTTAGCGAAAAAAACTCTGACTAACCATAAACTTTTTTTCCAATCAGACACGGCTCGCACAATGCTCTTTCATTGATCGTAAGCGACAGGTCTTCAAGATTCTGCCCGATGAATGAGTGAATAGTTTTCAAGTGACGTCTGCAAAAGCCGCCGCAGCAGAGCAGCTTCAGCCCCGATCAATATGGAGGGGGATGATTTTACCTTTTTTCATCTACTATAGTTTCACTTGAGTTGGTGGGTATAGAAGACCCTCAGCAATTTTGCTGTCGGTATCTGCAACACGTGCGACAACTCGATATGCGTAAAATGTACCGCCAATGCCAAAAGTGCCTTTAAATTTGAAGTACAATTCTTATCGGTTATATGAGATATTATTGTACTTCTTATAAGGGTTAAGATAGTATTTAGACATTTGGGGTTTTTCAACTATAATACCCAAAGACCCTCAAAATTATCGGATATTTCCCGACTGTTTTGTTGCATAGCAACGAGGGGGATTAGCTTTGCCGATTAAAATCCTAAGCACGTAGCGCGAGGGCTTTTACTGCAAAACTGATCCCAATCGTTGTCACGCAGGAAAACTTCTTGGAAATATCCGATGAATTTTGAAGGTCAAGGGGTATTCGGGGGACAATTTCTTGTTAATTCTGATTTTGGCCGATGAGGGTGCGGTGTTCAGGGTTACGTGACATACATCACCAAAATGTGAAGAATATGTGTCAAATTCGTACAAAACTATTGACAGGCTGCAGGGAAATTATCAGTCTAATAATTGTCCTGCAACCGGGGAAATTATCAGTATGAAACGTGTCACGTCACCCCAAATCCTGCACTCTGATTGGTCAAAATCAGAATTGAGGAAATTGTCAGGACTATTTGCAGGTGATGGATTCATTGTCAGATTTCTGAATAAATATAATAAGTCATCTCTAGAAGCTCATCGGTTTTCTTCTCTCTCTTGGTAGATTTCTTCCCTGATATCAGTGATGACGTTACGAATTTTATATCGTAAACGATTTTCCGATTCTCCCAGTTGAGCAAGTTTCACTTGCTGGAGTTCCGTTTCAGGCTGAAAATGAGAGCGAAAACCAGCAAAAAAAAGAACCAGAACGAGCGTTCAGATTTTCTTGCAAATCTGGAGGTCTCCCTCTCTTTCTCCCCGCCATTATTATTTGGAAAAGATTCACCCCTTTATTGATATAATTTTATTCTCACAAATATAATTTGATTTCGTTATTTTCCTCTTTGATGATGATATGAAAAGTTGCCGATGAGCAGTTCAAATGGTGGGTTTGTTTGACAGCTGCACTTTTTTTAAAAATAATATTTCACATAATTTATCTTTTAATTTCACTTGGATTCTTTTCGCAATTGCTGACACCAATGTTACGTTAAAAGAATGAAGAAGGGGGACATGTAATTAATGAAATAGAAGGGGCGGGCAGTTTATTAATTGATTTATTATGCATAATAGAGTCGATAACCCACTACAACAAAATTAGAACCACCCCGAGCCGGAGAATGAAACTTATACCACTGGATATTTTTTTCTGCGCTGATTGCAAATCTTTTAAAGAAGTCTTCCTAGTCCCCTCCGTTGCTGACGAAAAAAAATGTTAAATTTGGGGAAATGATGAAAATAGAGAAAATAGAGAATCTTGCAGATGAAAGAAGAAATTGAAATTTTGATCGAAGGACAGCTGAAAAAAAACCCATTATCTCATGAAAATTCCGTGCAACCGATTCAAAAATCATTTTGGAAACTAAGCCGGGCAACATTGGCCTAAAAAAATTAAGTTATTGGCATTAAAAAATTCAATTGTGGAAAAATGGAAAGGCGCAGAGGGGCGCTGTCGGCAATTATGCTCTATAAAGAGTTTCGTCCGACTTAAACAACTAAAAGAAAATTGGTGGAACATTGGCTCATTGGTGGAACATTGAATCGCCCAGTTTGAAGTATTTTCTGTCTTTTCGAGAGAGTATTGCATAAAAGACTAAAAATATGATTTCTCGCGATTTATTTCCACTATTAGTGCAAATAAACACTAAACGTACTCTCGGTCAGTTTCTTTACATCCAACTCCTCAGAAGAGGAATCAGTTGTAATGGACTTGAAAGAGGACCCGGACGCCCGGCCCATTTTCTATTTCATTACCAAAATTGATGAAAAATCAAATTTTCCTTTATGCAATATTTCAACAATATGTATAACAAATGCATGCACGATTTTCCATCAACATTTCATTTTTTTGCATCATCAAGAGCTGAAAAAGGCATCCTGAGTGACTTTCGTTTATGAGTGGTATTGTATGCCGTGATCAGTGTCCAACTACTAGCATATTTAGGTACTTTTCCCTATGTTATCGCTTTTCCATGACTGCCATGTCTTAATGGGATCTCTCCTCATGCTCATTACTAACGTAGATCAATTTCTCCGAAAAAAAAAGTCCAAATGAGAGTGAAGGAAATGGACTTTTAACCACAAATTACATCCCATTTCTCGGAAATTCTCGAGCATCTCAGCAATGATTTGTTCGTAGCCTATAAACGGTGACTTCTAAGAAGCTCATTGAAGATCCTCTTGACTGTATTTCATCTTTCCTTCTCGATTTCACTCAAAGTCTTCTGAAAACCATCGTGCTTCATTAATTCCCGTATTTGTGGCCCAACAAAAGCTCCTTCAATTTTAGCCTCACTGAGTTTTGGAAACAGTTCTTTTAAGTACTTCAGTGTCGGCCCATCCTTCTGAAGAGCTTTCACAAAATTCTTCATTACTCCGAGTTTGATATGAAGGGGTGGTAAACAGATTTTCTCAGGAGGTGCAAAGGGCGTTCGGACCACATTTCGTTCACCAGGAATGAAATCTTCCCGTAGGGGCCAGCTCTCTTGCGTATAATGCTGTTTTCGAGCACAACTATCCCACTGGCAAAGGAAGCACCCGTACTTGGTAAATCCCAATTGTATTCCCATTAATAGGGCTACCATCTCCAAGTCCGCTCAGATGAGCCATTGGTGACGTTCGTAGTCGACTTTCTCCAGTACGTACTTGACAGTTTCATGAGGTTCCCTTAAATTGCCGGAATATGCAATTGGGACTGATGGGGGAGCATTCCCTACGTGGAGAAGAAAAGTTTTTAAGCTGTTACAAGAAGAGTCAATGAATGGACGCCACTCTTTTGGGTCATAATTGACACCCATTCCCTTCATCAAACCATCAACATTCGCGCAATAGCAAAGCAGTGGGTCTTGCCGGAAAAACTCACGGAACTCCTCATCTCGATGGCGGTAATGTGTAATTCGTACACTAGGCTGCAAACAATTCCATTCTGTCAACCTGGAACCCAATAACTCTGCTATTGATTTTGAGACGTCCATTTCTCTGTTTTTGGCTTACAATTTCCGAAGGGCTCATTGATGTCAGTTCTTGAGGAACGTACTGTGGGTCGCCACTTGTTTTTGGATCGTTCTCTTCTTCAGTTGATTGGTGGAACGGGGAGGAAGGTGAATCGTCAATTGGATTTTCAGTGGTTGGGCTTGATTCTGGAGATGATGGTAAATCAACAGAGTCAACACTTGGGTACTTGATTGGGAGGTTACTCTTCATGTTATATCCTGATAAATCAGTTAGGCAGGAGTAATAATCTGTCAGGTGATTAGTCTGCTGTCTCTATCTTGTTGGGAATATAAAAGGCATCTTCATTTTCTGTTTTTCAACTAAGAGCTGAAGCTTGCGACGACAACGGTTGCAGAAGTGATGTGGAACCCAAGGTTTCTCCAGATTCAGAATTACCTTTACAGAACCTTTCTCATAAGTTGTCTTCAGAGATGGTATGATGGCTTCCCTCTGAGACTTTGGTGTGTACATTGCACACACGTAAAAGAAGCAGTCCGGTGATTTTTTGCGTTCTCGGGGCATCCTTTTCAATTCAAGTATTTAGTGAATCGTTTCACCTTCCTCCTTGACTTAAGCCGAGCGACTCAATTTTCACATTGGTGATGGGTATTCAGACCTGACTGGCCTCTGTTCAACGATTTATCGTCCATGGAAGCTTGAATCATCCAATAGGAAAATGAGAGGAAGCATCAATGTCGATGGTAAAAAAAAAGATTTCGATAAGAAGCAACAACTGAGAGTGGTGATGAAGATCTCCAGCCTGGATGACAATGATGAAAATATCATTCCCGTCCCCCTCCCAACTTTTTCGACCAAGGAATCACGCGATACTTGAATTTATGATAGACATATATTCAATCATTAAGCGCAATAAATGTAATCTCCATGTTCAATATTGTCTGAAATCTAAAATGAAATAAAATCTGTTCCCATCATTCATTAAAATCCTCTTGAATTTTCAAGTAGATCAATCAAATTGAATTTTTTCTGGATTGAAATCCGGAGTCCTTTCGTAACGGAGCTCTGACCTTCCCTCACAGGATGAATCAATGGAATTTGTCTAGGAAAATTTCCCTCATTGCGTATATGAGTAATGAAGGTTATAACACGTAGCGAGACTGAATTGAATTTGGCGTTGGTTCTCGCGGGTGAAAACAATTGCCGACTGCCCCCCTCTTCGCCATTCCATTTTTTTAACAATTTCATATTTTTAATGGCAATAACTTAATTTTTTGGGCCAATATGGCCCGGCTTAATTCCCAAAATGATTTTTGAATCGGTTGCACGGAATTTTCATGAGATAATGATTTTTTTTTCAGCTGTCATTGGATCAAAATTTAAATTATTTTTTCATCTCCTAGATCCTCAATTTTCATCATTTTCCTAAGTTTAACTTTTTTTTCTCAGCAATGCAGGGGACTAGGAGAATTTTTCAAAATGATTTGGAATCAGCAAAGAAAAATATATTCAGTGGTATACAGGGTGTCCCATAGTATGTGACAAAAGTAAATTGCGTTGTATACCGCAAGGTGACAGCGCAGTCTAAAGTCTAATATATGGTTGAAGTGGAGACTCTCCGCAAATTTCATCCATACTTCAGTCGCTCGCGAATTAGAACACTAAAATGGAAAACCTAACCATTGAAAAAAAAACATTCCTCATCAAATCATATTACCGAAGAGGAGATTCAACTACTGCAGCAATAAGAGCATTTCATTCTAAGTATGGCACACACACTGGAGTGTCTGATTCGAGTTTCAGACGGTAAATAGAGTGAATGAACTAGATAACCAAAATTTTTTTTTCTTTTTTTTTTTGAAGATTTACGCATTTTTCGACCAATTCACGGATATTTTCAGGTTAATTGAGAAATTTGATCAATACGCTACACTAGTCGATAGGAGGCATGAGAATCCTGGCCCTTCACCTACTGTAACCACAGATGAGGTTATCCGTACAACTGAAGAACATTTCAAAAATAGAACATTAGAGTACAAGGGCACAAATTTCGTTTTTAACGAATGTGTAGTTTACAAGCCGAGCCGAAGGCGAGGTCTGTACACACATTCGTTGAAAACGAAATTTATTACGGAGTGCTTTATAATATTTTATGTCAAGTCGTGCAGAAGTCGAGTTTTGAGCAGGCTGCGCGAAGCGCAGCGTGCGATAAACTCGACTTATTGTACGGCGTGACAAATATACAAATGATACTCTTCGGAAGGCTTTCCAAACCTTGAAAGTCTCGAGAACTTCACTTCACCGTATCTTAAAAGTGTTTTTAAACTTCCATCCCTACAAAATTTCTGTACATCAATTTTTAACTGAAGAAGCGATGGTTCGTCGTGTGGAATTTTGCCAAGAACTTTACAATCTTTTTGAATCCAAGGGGATGAAGGCACAGAATATCATCTTCTCTGACGAAGCACATTTCTACTCAGGTGACTTGGTAAATAAACAAAATTTTCACTTTTGGAGGACTGAGTCACGTAACATCGTTGAAACCAAGTCCTCACACCCGAAAAAAGTTACTGCATAGGCGGCAGTTACCATAAAGGGTATTTTCCTTGAATTCCTCGAGAGTCGGACAATTAATGTTGACATTTACTGTGAGTTCTTGAAAAAGAACTTCTTTCCTTGGGCACGAAAAAATCAATTAGTCAAGAATTTCTACTTCATGTAAGATGGTGCCGCCCCACACAGGACTACTGGAGTATTTGAAACACTTTTTTCCATTTACGGCACTCGTGTGTTAGGTTTGTATTATAATTTGCCAAATGTTCTGTGTACAATAAAAAAAACAACAATTATTTACACTTAACCGTATTCAAGTTATTCGCAATTTACTTTTGTCACATACTATGGGACATCCTGTAAGTTTCATTCTCCGGTCCGGGGTGGCCCTAATTTTGTTGTACCGTGTAATCCCTTTTGGATCCAGAGAAAAGAAAGACGATAGATCCGGATGACAGTCGTAACTCAGCAGGCTTCACAGATAATCTTCAGATGGTCTAACAATTACGGGATGCGAAGAGGGATACGCAACAATATGCAATAATTGGGGGGGGGGGTTACCTTCAATGTAAAGAATTTTCAAGGGAAATCCAATTTTCGGTAAGATGTTTTTTTCCCGCAGTGCTCTGTTTATTGGGTGAACTCTGTGTCTGTTCTCCTTGAATGTACATGTAATTATCCTATTGTTACGTATTTGCCCCTTTTCCTCCTTCTCAACCACCTTCATGTACGATCGTCTCTTTCTTTCCCGTTATTCTTTTATCTTGTTTTCTAGTCCGCGGACGCGTCAATCCTTTTTGTATTTCTGTTTATTATTTATTTCGCCCCAAAATCTTTAATAAACAGTTATTTATTACTAAATGTGTCCGTTCTTTACATTGGTGTCAGAAGTGCCGCGATTTTCTTTCTACTCACCCGTGATTTGTTAGTAAATTGAACCGTAAACGCGTTTTACAGAAGTACGTCGATCAAGAGAAATATTCCCCTCAAAACTATGGACCGGATTAGGATTCCAGAGTATTCAAAATCTACGGAATGAAATCATGGAAAATACAAAAGATAAGTCACTGTCTTTCCAACACATTATTTCCACAACACTTCAATTCATGTAATGAAACTTGTCCTAACCAATGGCATTCAGAAACCTTGCCACGAAACCTTCACATTCTTTTAACCTATACCTTGTAACGAAATTTTCTCGTTACGGGTTGAAATCCCCTTAAAAAGATAAGTGAATTCTCAAAATTGTTGAAGAGAGATAAGTAGTGACACCTAGAAGCGGCTGAAGAAAGCCGAGACTAGGTGAGATAAACCACAAACCAATGAAAGACCTAAGGCATAGCGGTTATGGGTGAAACCGCAACCCCTGGAGGTCTGGAGGGCGTACTAGACTATCGCCGTATTAGAATTCGCCCAGCATGCGCTAGGGGAAATGGGGCCGACGTACAGGCTGTCCAACTGGGCGATTCTATGGGCTATGTCGGAGTAGGCTAGGGACCAACGGCCAGGTGAGAGGACTGGTACCTCCGTGACCGTCGGGTTGATTGGTGGGGATAGGGTAAGGGAATGACCTATCGTCGCCGAGATATCCAGACTAGGAGGCAAGGCCTTAGTAAGATTCCGGGGCAGTCGAACGCGAGCGCTTGAACCGAGAGGTTGAAATAATCTCTCGGCGTGCTGGATGGTGGAATGGCTGAAGAAGCCAGGATAAGGAGTTTCGGACTCCACGTCGCCTCGGTGAATAACCGTTGGCGGCGAGCTTAGGGGGATGCTCCTGCATCCCCCACTAGTAACAAAGGAGTTATTTCGGCACACGAGGTGACGACTTTGTTGTTTCCGGTGTCATCCGGCTCGGCGAAACAAATGCCGAGCACATGGGCCCGTGGGTCTGGAGTAGAGATCGTCCTCCTGTTGACCCGACCATGTGCCGACATTTGAGTACCCGGAGGCGGTGACGAGCGATGACCGAAGCAGTAACTGGTGGCCGAGAGTGTGGGTGGTCGTGAAGTGGGTAACAGTGTTCCACTTTCGTCGGATCAGCCTCTCGCCGTCCCAGGCTCTGAGGAGTCCTGGCTGATTCGCATTTAGCTCTGAAAAACTCCGCCGAGTCGAAAGACTCGGGAGGAGAATGAACACTGGCAGAGTCGAAAGATTCTCCAGGAGGTCATGACTTTAATTCATCATGGAAAATGATGCCGCAAGGTGTAATACACGGCTTGCAAAGGCTCGTGAGGATGTGGTGGTAATACTCCTGGTGGACCTCGCCCACTCTACCGTATCACGCTGATGTTAGCTAGGCAACCCATTGTCCAGCCCAAAAAGTCCTCTGAGTGGACGAGTTTGCCTCAGAGGCCGGTTTTCGTCGAACCTCCCGTGAAGGTTCGGCTGACGCCCGACTATTGAGCGATAGAGACGGCTAAAAAGTACTTTGGGTTTTTCCTGGGTGAACAACCCGGGAAATTATCCTTACAATCTACATCCAAACAAAATTAAATTAAATACCCAATTTTGCCACACCCGAGATAATTTTCATCGCATATTCAAATGAAAAATTTTATCTATCGATGATTCTCTTCATCAGTTCAACGAAGTGAGGTCAATTTGATCACCAAGTTGACTTCATCCTTTTTGTAATCAAAAATAAATGGAACGAAGCTGTTGTTCAGATTCGGGGACCTGCTCATGTAAAGTTGAAGGTCGTTGATATTTCAGCTTGCTATTTATTTTTAACAAAATAATACTCTATACAGGTATTTGCATCTTTTTCATCATTCTGATTCTAGTTGATGGCCACAACTAATCTCAGAAGATATATTCGGTTCAATTGTTGATCGTCGAGACGATTTATCCTCGAGAAAATCCATTTTCTTTGATTTTGATTTCTTTATCCTCGGGAAGACTCATTTTTTTGCAATTATTTATCTTCGGCAAGATCCATTTCTTTCAATTATTTATCTTCGGGAAGATCCATTTCTTTTAATTATTTAACCCCGAGAAGATATTCCTACTTTTATTTATTTATCTCCGAGAAGATTATGAATGACTATGTATTGCCTAAAAATACTCGTCAAAAAAGCAATACCTGATGCAAATACTTGAATAGATTTCAAGTTCTTTTCAACTCTTTCAGATTAATTTGAACAATTGATTTTTGCCGTTCCTAACATTTCTTTTCCAGTTCAAATCCTCGACTTCCTTCCCATTCCTCTGGAGAAACCTCGAGAGACAACTGGACCTTCCGAACTTCATAAAAATGAAGAATCTCCCGTGAAGACATAATTAATTATTTCGAGTCAAACCTTCTCTGTTTTTGTTATTTTCCATCTGGGTTTTTGAAAGAGAGTTGGGTTGTAGGCCCCAGATAATTGGAGTATTATTTCAGCTAGTGACTAACTGAAATCTCACTACAATTGCCTTTAACAGGCGCGGTGTTGTGGGGGCGACCACTTTTCAAGAGAGGGAGTAGTGTTACGTATTTGCCTTTTTCCTCCCTCTCAACCACCGGCGAAGCCCCACCGTAGAAAAAAGATCACATTTATTTAAAAAAATAATTATAAATAAGTGTGATTTAAAAAATATGCGGAACTTCTGAAGAAAAAATTAATTATATTCATTAAATATGTAGTTCAAAAAACTTGTAAAGTATTTTTAATTGAAAAAAATTAATTATAATAATTACAAAATACAATTTTTAAAAATCATTAAGAATTCGCAAAAAAAAGAAAGTTATAATTATAAAAAAATATGATACAAAACGTAATTGAAAAATCGGAGAATATTTTATTTCCATTTTCTTCAAATGTCACATCACCAATAAACTCCTCCTCATCAGTAAATAAATTCTCCTCACTGCCTAACTCTTCATCACTATCAGGAATTATACGATTTTGGCTCATTTTATCTGCTTCGAAAATCACCTTTTCATTTTTCAGTNACACGCACGTATCATATAAAGTTCATTATTCAGTTATCGATTTTATTCTGATATAATAATTGAATTGTTTTTGGTTCCGAATGGAAATATTCTGTTCGTCGGATTTTCAAATTCTGTAATTTCGGCTGGAAATGAGGTTGAATGTTATGAAACGTGAAGTAAGGATATTTTCCGAAAATGTCTGTATATCCGGCTCTGAAGGTTCGGTTTTTGGGGCCCTACTTTTTAGAAAATATAAAATTAATACGAGCACAGTCATTGATATGGATGTGAAATTTTGACTCATGGTAGGTTCTATTACGCTCAAATTTGATGAACAATTTCAGTCCCATCAGTCGAATACTTCCTGTGATATTCAACTTTTTGGATAAAATGATTTGGGTATATATCTCGAAAACTATTTGACCGATTCCATCATTTTTTCCAATATATTCATCTCTATGTCTTTTATCTAGATCAATCAAAATAGATATACCCGTTCATACAAAGTTTTCGAGATATTGCCGGTTTTCCATTTTTCCCTTAAATTCTTTGTACGCGCAATAAAATTAAGATAGTAGGTTAAAATTTGGTACGATTGAAGCTCGTGTAATTCCAAAGGTTGGTATCTGCTATGAGCAATATGGGATAAGAAGTTCCAGAGACATTCAAGTTTTTGAATAAAACTATTTTGGTCAATATCTCAAAAACTACTGGACCGATATCATTTTTCTTCCTTCAAAATACTCGTTTTGATGTCTTATGTCCAGGTGAATCAAAATATTTATAACCATTCATACGAAGTTTCTGAGATACTTACGATTTTTCATAATTCTCCTAAATTTCTTGTACACTTGATAACCGAAGATAAAATCGAAATAGGAAAGCAGAATTTAGTGACACAAGATGATGATCGTTGTCTATTTACGTTGAGGCTCTATTAGACCTGAACCTTTTGATAAAATAACATTCATACAAAACAAACTACCTGTCACAGGGACAGAGAGTGTGATATACAGGGTGACAAATGGGAATAGGTTGAAACTTTTCCCCTGTATTCCCTTCTCCACTTTGTCCCCAGGGATCGGCCTGTTGTAGGTTAAAACTTGGAGCCTGGCAAATTCTGTTTGGACACTCTAGGGTCTAGTTCATATTCTTGAAAATGAGTGAGCTTACTGTCGAAGAAAAAGTGTATCTCATTGAGTACTATTATTCCCGAGGAAAAAATTACCCAAATGCCTATAGAGGCTTTCGTAATAAGTTTGGTAGTCACAGAATTGGAAGTGATACCACTCTCAAACGGTAGGAATTTTTTAGTTCTCCTGCACGATTTTTTTTTGAGGTTGGTCCCCAATACATTTTTTGAGTCAATATGTTCTTTTTTGTAGGGTAATTGATAATTTTGTCAACTATGGTACCCTACAGGATCGTCGCCATAATCTTCCGGATCCATCTTATACAGTAACGACGGAAGAAGTAATGGACAAGGTGGAAAAATATTTCAAAAATCACCCAACTGATTCAATACGCAAGGCGGCTGCGAAGTTAGAATTAAATCGAGAGACCCTACGTTTGATAATTAAACATTTACTCAAACTTCATCCTGATAAAATCATTTCCTACCAATTGCTTACGCAAGTTGCTATAGCGAAACGACTTGAATTCTGTAAAGTTTTGACGCAAATGTTTGAAAATGCTGAAATCGAAGCCGATCGAATTATTTTCACGGATGAAGCTCATTTCTACCATAATGGCTACGTGAATAAACACAATTATCGATTTTGGGGGAGTGAAAATCCACATTCAATCAGTAGCAAAACCGCTCCACCCTACTAAAATTACAGCTTGGGCAGCTCTGTCGATCAAACAAATACGTGTGGAAATCTTGGAAGGGACCATTACAAGGGAGAGTTACCGAGAGATGTTGGAAACCAAATTTTTCCCATTCGCTAAGAAAAAAGTATTGGTGAACGATTTCTATTTTATGCAAGACGGTGCAACACCTCATCGAACTAATTATGTGCTTGCTGCATCGCACAAAGTATACGGTGGTCGCGTCATCGGCTTAGGTTATCCTCGCTTCGCCCGAGCAGGGATGGAATGGCCACCATACTCACCGGATTTGAACCCGTGTGATTTCTTCTTATTATCTCAAAGACTTCTATTATCTTAAAGACTTCTATTATCTCAAAGACTTCTATTACGCGGACAATGTTCGGAAAAAAGAGGCTCTGATAAGCGCTATCCAGAAGGATGTTTCTAATATTTCTCAAGCGAAAATTGAAAAAGTCTGCCATAGTTTTCAGAAACGCCTTGACTATTGCGCAAATTCTGATGGAGGACACTTCGAGAGTATTTACCATTAGTCATATGCTCTCGAATGTGTTTGATCAATTCTTTCACCGTGTGAATTTTCATTTCAAAAAAATGAAATGCAACTGTAGTTGCAAATAAATTTGCAAAGTCCATTGTGACTACAAACATGATGGTTCTTCTTTTCCTACATCAATCAACAAAACTATGATAGTTTAATTTTCACCTATTCTCATTTCTCACTCTGTACATCGAATCCAATTGAAATTCTCGAGAATAGTATATTTCTAACCTAGGGAGGGAAAATAAAGGATCCTCAGCCGCCAGTGCAATTACCAGCCGAGCCGAAGGCGAGGTTGGTAAGCACGCGGCTGAGGGTCCTTTATTTTACTTCCCGTGGTTAGAACGCGATTTTCCGTCTCGGCGTAGGCGCAAAGTCAGAGTTCCCTCCCGCGAAGCGGGAGGGAAATGTAACTTTTCGCCCGCCGGGATGGAATTAGTAGATTGTGCATCAAGGGAGGAAAACAGGGCATTCCAGCCACCCTGTGAATTACTGCCCGATGCGAAGCCGAAGGCGGTAAACACGCGGGTTTGAATGTCTTGTGGTGCTTCCTAGGTGCACATACTATTTTTCGTCATAACTAAATGGTATAGTTCGATTTTTCTTCGTAAATGCAGGGAGGAACGTGGGTTGTATCATTCCAAGGATCGTTAAAAACAACAGAAATCCGAGGAATGAAATAAGACACTTTCCTCCCGCCATTTGGCGAGGACAATTGAACTTTGTGCAGATGTGATGAAAACGATATTGTTGTCGAAAAAATGAAAATAGTATATTGTTTTATGAGTGCATAAAGAACCACTTTTTCGCAGGCACGCGTAACACATCTTATTTTTTGTGATCCCTGGCAAACTCGCTGTTCGGAAGGATAGCGGGGGTAAAGTGGTGGTTTTTGTACACGAAGTGCGTAAAGTTCAAGGTCGTATGTAAAGCGCAGCTTCACGATCAAGAATTTACTTTACGCAGGACCTCTGAATTTTACGTATGCCATGAGTAAAACAATCACTTTACGCACACTAAACGGTTTCGGAAAGTGAACTTTTCGTGAGAAGGCCCGGTAAACCGCGATTCTAACCTCGCTTCGCTCGGTTAGATCGCGGTTTACGGGCCTTCTAACGAAAAATTGCATTCATCACACGGTCCAAAAGTATTTTCTGACGAATGTGATTATAGCCACATTCAAAGCCACATTCGTCAGAAAATACTTTGTGGACTTTGTGGTGATGAAAATAACTATTTTAGACAGGTGTCACAACAAGAGTAATAACATAACACAAGAAACAGTCAGACAGCTCCCGCTAAAAAGACCTGAATCCCTGCTTGTTTTATGCCGAATTCATTAAAAACTCGCTAGTTCATTAAAAATTGTGTAACTTTACCGGTTTTTTTACGATATTTGGTAGAAAAGACATTGTTGGGCAATAATTTTTTTGTGATTCCTGCTTCAAATGTGCACTTTTCAAACCGGTTTAGTGTGCGTAAAGCAGTCGTTTTCCGTATGGCGCGCGTAAAATCCACGAGCGTGTGTGAAATGAATCTCGAGCGCATAAAGCAAAGCATGCGCAAAATCCCACTTTCCACATATCATGATGAAAAATAGTGTTTGATACTCGTGAGAAAAATATTCGTGTGCCATTGGAAGAGTTGCACTCACCATCGCCGAGCGCCACCCACCTCCCACCGGTTAGAACGGTTTTACGCACACGTATCGAAATTTACTAGTTAGTTGTTACGCGCTGTATTTTGAATGATTTCCAATAATCAAATGTGCGGAAAAAATTTAGGAAATTCTTGGTCCACAATTGTTATAGGAAATTAGGATATTTTCTAGGCCTGTTCATAAAAAGTATATTGTGTTATGAGTGCGTACTGGTTTACTTTTTTACACATAAATGTATTCCGCCCTTTTTTTTGTGATACTTGCCGAGTACATCGTTCGGAACGGTAGTGGTGGGAAAGTCGCTGTTTTTGTGATAAAGTGCGTAAACTTCAAGAGCATTGATATTTATATCCATTCACTTTATGCACGATCGTGGACTTTACACACGCCATGTGGAAAACAACCACTTTACATACCCTACTCCGTTTCAAAAAATGCACTTGTCTGGCACGCATCACAAAAAATCATAACCGGATCAGGTATATGGAAAACATATCATGTATTGATTTTTTCTATGGAAAAAAATCTATTGAAGAAGGCACGATGAAAGTGTACAATTCTCAATGGAATTGTCACAAAAAAAATTAAATTAAATTTTGAATAAAATTATAATAGAACAATCGATTTCTTATGGAACTCGAATGTCCCACGAGAACCTCTAGGTTTTTCTATGAATTTTTGTTCACACATGATTAGAGATTGCGTTCGTATTTTTCAGGAATGGTATTTATTTCTATTGCTTTTCGGTAGCAATTACAGTGGAAAAGCAATGGCCAAAGTACTGAAGAACAGTGTATATAGCAGATGACACTTTCTAAAGGATGAGCACGTAAATGGGACGTAAGATATCTGCTTTCGATAGTGACAAATGAAGAGCAGTTGTTTGAGAAATGAAAAACAGATGGTGACAAATGAAGTGCAAATGTAAACAGTTTAAAGCATATACCATTTTGCATGTGTAACAGATTCTTTTTTCTTGTACCTGCCGAGTTCACTATTGGGAAGCGTAGTGGGGGTCACGTGGTTGTTTTTGTGCATGAGTACGTAAAGTTCAAGGGCAAAGAGCCGCTTTACGCGCACGAACCCGTTTCGAAAAATTTTTTTTGAGGAAGGTATCACAATAAATTCATTATTCTTCATCATTTTGGTCCGTTTTTTTCTGTAAATAAGAGGTACAATGAATGTGTTCCAAAAAGTCTACAAGTGACGTGTAAAATGAACGTTTAATGAACCTCAGATTTTAACGTAAACAATTAGTTCAACATTCAACGTATATCTCATGTCCAAGGATACATATATTTCAAACAACACCAAAGGGTCGTAGGCCCTCAAGGATTCCTAGGGTCCTAGCCTAGGGCCCTAGGCATTCTTAATGGCCCTCTAGGGGCCCTAGGGGGCCTGGGGCTTAGGGGGGTGGGGTTTAAGGGTCGTAGACGTCAAGAAAGCATTCATCAGTTACGTGTTTTCCACCCCTAGTGTTAGACAATTATCAAATGCCGATGGTACTACGAATAAAAGATGGGTGGTCGATCCATTTATAAACGGTCTATATGATCATTCACATATACGGGGTTTAGCTGGATATTTCGATGACCTTTGGACGAAACAATAGGACGTATTATGCGTTAGTTTTCTACAGAGATAGGCATAATCATAAATTATAATTGTGACTAATTTCATAAATACTCAATCAAACAATAGAACTTAAGGGATCATTCTGGTTTAAAATTTTTCAAAAATCGATTTTTTTTTTCATTTTCGGAAAGGATACAAATTCAAAAGTATTGTGTAAAATTTTTAGAATATTTGGAGATGTCTAACTATGACTAACTCGGACATTTTCTTGACCGCGGGACGCAACTGACCTGCAGCCCTCTTACTACCTGTGCGCGCTCGGCCGACCCGTCTCTTGTCTAATCCGCTTTCTGTTTCCAATTTATGAAGACTTGACCAAAGCAGAGCTCCTGGAAAGATGTTTGGGCGGTCATACACAAAACAATAACGAAAGTTTCAACAAATGTGTTTGGAGTATGGCACCTAAACATATATTCAATGGTAAAAAAATCGTCGAAATTGCATGCAAAGTGGCAGCCTGCATTTTCAACGAAGGATTCACTCCGATTTTAAAAATAATGGACGTTATGGGCGTAAAACTTGGACCGACTTCCGTCAATTTTGCCGAATACCGCGATAAAAAGGGCGTGAAATTGGCTAATCGACGCAGCTCCCAGTCTTCCAAAGAGGCCAGAACTGAGCAAAAGAAGGCTAGACTGGAAGAAAATGAAAATTTTGAGCAGGCTGAAGGCATTTTGTACGGTGCAGGCATTGCAGATTAAGTGAAGGTAAGATTTTTTCATGATTTTTCACTAAAAAAATCTTTAAACGCATTTTTCTCAAAACTACATTTTTCCGGTCGACGGCGGTGATTTCTCCGTAACCACTGAACCGATTCTCTTGAAATTTTAACCACATATTCTCCACATAAATAGCTCTCCAGTAAAGCAGAATTATATTAAAATTTTAATTTTTACTATTTTTTTTTCACGCGAAAAACGCAAAAAAAAAGCGTTTTTCAGGTTTTTTTTTTACATGTCCGCCATTTTGTTAATTATTAATAAATAATTATAATTCTGCTTTGCAAGAGAGCTACACTCATACTGAATCTAAATATTTTTGGTTTTTTCATTTCAGATGATCCATCATCGAGATATCAACGCCGCCAGTGACATGTCAATTCCGCGAGACGTTACAATTGGCGGCCATTTTCATAAATATAAAGAGTTAAATATTAGTTGAAAAATTTTTTTTTGTGTTTTTTAAGATCATATTTACTGGACTTATTTAATAAATTATTACTATTTCTATAAATAAAAGCCTAAATAAATTTATTTAATTGTCCTTTTTTTTAAGTGTCTAAACCAGAATGATCCCTTAACAATTTTTCAATTATTAAATTAGCCAACAATTAAATATTCAAACTCTGAATTACTTTACCACTCAATAATCGAATCGTAAGATTGACGGTTATTTGAAAAATCTTAAATACTTTTAGGAAATTTTAAATGATTCACTTAATAGTTATTTGAAAATTTGGATTAATCAATGCGGTTATTTTAAGGAAAGTATTCTAATATTACTGAAGCAATGATTGATGATGATCACTAATATACCACCTATTGTGGGTGAGGGGCTCCGCTTCACTAGTTGGGGTTTGAGGGGTTCAATGCCAGCTGCGTCCACGTCGCGAACCGTGGGTAACGCTAAGTGCTGGCAGACTTTGATGTTTGCCCGCCCACGCTATATATGCTCTGTTAGTAAACAAAGCATTCTTTCATAAAAAAACACGAGTTTTTATCATTTCCAATGTTTTAACATAATAAATTAAATAATTCCCATTAGAAGAATGGTGGAGGAGTAAGAACATCCTATGGTGATAACCCTGTCACCATTAGCGTGAACATATAAGCTAGTGTGTTACCTGGTTCCCGAATTGGACCACTGCCCCAGAGATAGGCATAATCATAAATTATAATTGTCACTAATTTCATAAATACTCAATCAAACAATACAACTTAACAATTTTTCAATTATTAAATTAACCAACAATTAAATATTCAAACTCGGAATTACTTTATCATTCAATAATAGAGTCGTAAGATTGACGATTATTTGAAAAATCTTAAATGCTTTTAGGAAATTTCAAATTATTCACTCAATAGTTATTTAAAAATTTGGATTAATCAATGCAGTTATTTTAAATCGATCACTAGTTTTCTACCATAGTTTACTATAAATTTCCAACATCTTTTTTACCACGCATCGTTTACTGGGATTACTATTGTTCTGAACAATAGTAGCGGGGTTTACTATTGTTCTGAATTCTCATTCTATTCAATATTCGATTGAATATAATGTTCAATTTTCATAATCAATTGGAGGATTTTAGCTATCATAGGAACATTAATCAGTGCATATAATGAAATAGTGAATATTGTTGAATTTTCAAGATCTGTAAAAAAATGTTAACGAAATATTTTCAAATTAAATTCATATTCATGACATTGGAGATGCAGATATAGCTGTTACATAAATTTCGAAGCGAACAGCGTATCATTTCATAATGCTGGACTATTTTCACATCAAACTGTTAATTTCTAGCTACTGGAAAGTGCTCATTTACATCGGAATATTTTCGAAAACGATAGCGAATGTGAAAAAATCCAGTCAAGATATAATTAATCATCATATCGTATGAATCCGATTCTTATCTTATCACGTTCATACTTTTTTTTAGCTATCGTTACGGAACTAAAATTTTGCCACCGTAACATCCCAGTGTACCTACGAAAATTTGGATAATTGCACTTCCAATTAGTGCACGCGTCCAATAAAGCCCTCTCTACTTGTGATTCACTTCCTCCTCACTTTCGTAAACACGTGTCCAATTATCGCCTTGTGTGTTATAGACCATCAAAGCAATTATCACTGTATATATTACCATAATAATTAAGGGACATCAGTAAGTCGTATTTGATTCAGTGCTTGCACAATATTGTCCCGAACGTTCGAAAATTTGAAAATGCTGTCTCTTTACCAGTTGAATGTTTCTCAATTTCTTGAAGTCCATAATGGAAAAAGTAACGATAGATGTAGAAACATAATATAATTAGTATTCTTTATTCTTTTACTTTCAGTGACATTGTGAACTCTAATTTTTTGTCTTTCTCGGACTTTTATCTTTGACGATTTCTCTTTGACATAACTCATTGGCATAAATATATTGTCATTTCCAGGCAAATTTTTAGTTATGGGATTACGTAAAAGACGTAGTGTACCCCAATCGAACGACAACCTCTGCGGATTTGTAAAAACAAACGGGACATGCCATCGGGAACATTCCACTTGATGGCCTTCAGTTTGTTCAGTTACGTTAGTTACGACGTTGCGGTAACTAACAGCAAGACACAATTCCTGGTGCCCTGCTGTTAGTTAAACAGCACAATTTCTGGTGCCTTGCTGTTAGTTAAACAACACCAGAAATAGTGTCTTGCTGTTAGTGACGACAACGTCGATAATGTTCTGCCATGACTCTTCGCGATACATACATGATAATAAATGTATAGTGTATGTGGAACAGAGCCTGTAAGATGATCTCAATAAAGTTATTCACTTTTAATTTGATTTTCGTACGATTATTCGTGTGAAGACAATGATGTAATCAAAAAGTTCGATGTGACTTATTTTCCTTGTTAAGACGCTTACTTTTGTAGGTGTAAAAAATAGTAAAATCATTTAAGAAGTAGTAGACTATGTAATAAGGCCGTTAGGCCTTCGGCGAGCCTCGTCTCCGACTTACCGACGCTTCGTGCTGCAAATGTCACAGCACTCACAATCCGAGGTTATCGGTCGAATGATATGATCTATAATTTATCACGAAGTCTCGCAAAGGGGGTGGAGGGGGGTAGAGGGTGCAGAAGCGGGGTCCAGAGAGCGCAGCCCCCGGAGGGGGGATCCAACCAAAATAAAAAACCAAATACACGATGGGGAAAAAAATAGAAAAAAGATAACAATTTGTACATTTTGTCAAGTTAAAAAAAATCACAAGCAGAATCTAGCTCTTTCATAAAACAATCTACTTAATTTTTATCAAAACTCTATAAGTCTGTTCGAGTTCTGTGAATATTCTATAAAATAATTCTAAAGGTTTTTTGCATCATTTCTATTGAAAATCATGCAACTTTGCCATGTATACTTAAAAAACGATTCTACTTAAACATTAAAACAAATAATATTTTTTCTTCGTTTTACTTCACGCGTTATTCAAATAATTTCATGAATTGAAAATGTTTTATGATTTGATCAGTTTTGACGCCGAAGTCGCCACTAATGAAAACGTCAATCTGTCACAATAAAAAATATTAGGAACAAGGAACGGTCATACGGAACAGGTGAAACGGGTGACCGGAGGTAAAAAATTTTACGCGTCTCGGAGCGCTAACCGCAGTTCGCGCTAAATGCAACCCTTAGCTGTTTCTCTTTATCAAGTCCATAGCTACTTATCGCCATCTATCGACCGTAAAATAGAACGATAGGTGACAGTTAGCGGCACTCAGTGATGAAAATTGGTTTTATGCTCGTGGTGTAGAACCATAAGTAATGGGAGTCCGGATAACATCAGCACCAGGATGCCCTCCAACAGCATCAGGGTATTGAATTTCCCCCTCCAAATTGTACAGATTTTATTTCAAAAATTTTTCTGTCCCTCTTGTTTTACAAGAGATATTAAGCCCTACTGTTTCAAACGGGACACCTCATGTAGTTCGATTAGTAGAGCTGTAAACGAAGACAACACAAAAATTTAACTGTAACCGTAGAACAGAATTGTATAGACAAATAATTTATGAAAGAAATTTGATGTATATCTTTCCGACAATCTCTGATAAGTCAGAAAGACATACATCGACATAAATCGAAGATTGATTTGTCATAGGCTGAAGACCAAGGGGATATTCACTGCTGAATATGGTGACACAATGATTGGTGATTTCACATATTTTCACGTGATTGCTTGGAATAATTGAGACTTATTGGGGCGTTCGCAGTCCATGATCAATCGAAACGCGATGTACAATGCATTGATATGTTAAAATCCTTCTGATTTCAAGTGATATCGTAGAATTTTTTCCACAATTTCATGGTTTCAAATGATTTCAAATGATGTCAAAATTTTTAATGTCACCTATCTGTGTAATCGCTGAAGGTCAACTGAGCAAAATTCGATCGTGTCATAAAATAAGGCCTTTCGACTTGCGAACGAGTTGTCCTGTCAGATTCATTCTTCGCGGAATAATGAGAGGAATCGAATAGAAGCGATAAGTAGAAAAATTGAGCATTGAAAGGTCTTCAGAATTGAGCATGAGCAATGGGTGAAGGAACTAAAGTCGGATATGCATGGCGAATCATTCCTCAACGAATTTCAATGTGTCCATTTTTTCACATAGTTAATACTTTAAAAAATTTATGCAAAATTTTTAATCATTATATGGTTTTCCTAGATTTTTAAATTGACAAAACAGGTTTTTGCGTGTTTTTTTCACGTATCATAATTAACAAAAATAATTGGAGAAACTACGAAAAATTGAAAATTCCATAGCAGCGATTTCACGATGTTTAATGTATGGTAAACTAATTTTCTCGAAGCTTTGGGAACCCAACATTGATTGAAATCGAAATTTGAATTGGAGTTCCATTTCGACTCGTGCTTTCATCCTGAGTGAATACGCCAATTATATTTTTTTTTTTAGTTTACATCAGACAGTATAGTCCATAAGCAGAACAATGAGCACAACCGGAGCTCTCTAACTCAATTATTCGTGGAGATATTGAAGACGGAGTTTTTTCTTCATTTTGAATGTTTTTTTCCAATTACGAGCTACTGGAAACAACAATAAAAAAATTTGAACTCGAAAATTTTGTCAGAAATTGTCCCAGCTTTTAGAAAAAAATACAGTTTTTCATGTATGTGTGTTTTCTGGCATGGAAAACTCAAATAGCTATTTTCGTCACAAGGACAAAAAAAAATTTCTGACAAGTGTGAGGGTTGCAAACGGAGGCTCAGTCGAGGAATGCAATCACACCATTCAGAAAAGTTGTATTCGACCGAGTGACGGATATAATTTTACTTCACAATGTTTGTAAAACGACATTTTACGTATAGTTTCCTCACAAATCTGAAACACCAAAGCGACAAAACTGGATTCCGGAAATAATTAGAGACTCATTCCATCCTTGTTTCAAATATTTAGGGCGCCAGCCGATTTTTAGCCCAGCAGAATCGAAAAACGGCAAACATAATTCCAAACACAATATTTCATTAAACATAATGCTGGTTATCCCAGAAAGTTCAATAACAACAAGAAACGGAAAAAGAAACCATACGCATAAATGTGGATTAGAAGGATACGGTATCACTTGGCTGGTCATTGTGTGGGTCGTGGAGAGAGGAGTGGATTCGTTGAACATGAACGTCAAAATATCCAGATATAAAATAACGAGGCGCAAGAGAGATCAAACCTTAAATTAAAATGTTTGTGACGGCTTGATGTTCGATTTTCCACCGAATTATTTTTCTAACACACGCATACACACACGCTAGCGCACACACACTAGCTTCGCTCGCATGCACGCATGGCTTTGCATATCTGACCTGCTCACCTGAGATGACCAGCGGCCTCGCACCTCTGACACCTGAGGCGTCACTTGACGGACATGTGTCATGTGAATGTCCACATTTGAATGCGGTCACGTCCACAACTCTGATTTTCGCTACCTGCCACCTCGTGGCTTATAAATCGCGCTCATTTGCATCTCGGCAATCGTACTGTGTACATCGTGTTCTGCGAATATACTGTCGTTTTCGTGTTCCGTGCATTAATTGCTCTGCTTTGCTCAATTCTTTGAACTGCGACTATGAAATAATTTCGACCCGCGCTAATCTCTAGACCATCGGTTAATTAAATTAATATTGTAAATATTAACTATATTTGTTGCGATCAAATTGTCTGAGTTTGACCACCGTGCACGTGCAGTGATTTCTGGACCTCCACACGCTCCCGTAAAAATCCGTTATTATCTCGCCCATCTCCCAAATATTCCACTAAAACCAGTTTCGGCATCAAACACTTCGGTTTTATTGAATGAATCATAACTCAGTAGCTAATTTCAATTGTTCCGGTATTGCTATTCTGATACATTATTTTATATCAAACAAAACTTTTACCAACCGGACTCGAGATAAATTCAGAGAATATTTTCGAAGCTGATCATTACACACACAGAACTTCCCCCAAGAATCAATAAAATGAGAGAGAGAGAGAGAGAGAGAGAGAGAGAGAGAGAGAGAGAGAGAGAGAGAGAGAGAGAGAGAGAGAGAGAGAGAGAGAGAGAGAGAGAG
>NW_021680849.1:38627-45279 GCF_001412515.2 Diachasma alloeum | reverse complement strand
AGAGAGAGAGAGAGAGAGAGAGAGAGAGAGAGAGAGAGAGAGAGAGAGAGAGAGAGAGGGAGAGAGCGAGACAGGGAGAGAGAGAGGGAGAGTTTATGAACCGTTACCTTTTTGTCGCGATAAAAGTCTATACGGAGAATCAGAGCTACCTGCTACCTTAACTCTACTTCAGAGCTACCTTAAGTTCGGAGAACTACTTAAATTGGTTACCTATCGCGTGAATCGATTCCCTAAATTTTTAGAATAATATTCATTAAGTAACTTCATTAAATAAACCTGATATTTTGCAGATATTTCTTTTCCAGTCAGTTTTTTCAGTTAGAGTTTAGTAATTTTGAGATTTTCTTACGTAAATTCGGCTAAGGATCAGGATGTCACCGTGGAATATTTGGCCAAGATAATGTGCTACCCACTGTTTTCTGTAACCCTTTTTGGTTTGTCGATAGAGTGAGTACATAGGTCGAGTTGAAATGCTTGCGCTCCCTTGAGCGAGATTCTTAGGGGTTTCAGTTGGAAGGTCGTGGAGACCATTGCCCAGTCGTCAAAACCGATCGCCATTGGGCTTTTAGTTTAGTTAAGTTTGCGTTTGAGTTTTCGTTGGTAAAGTCCTAATTCCTCTCAGGAGTGTGCCCTCTGTAGATAAGCTACCTTATTCCGGTCGTAGATGGAGTGAAGANTTCTTAGGGGTTTCAGTTGGAAGGTCGTGGAGACCATTGCCCAGTCGTCAAAACCGATCGCCATTGGGCTTTTAGTTTAGTTAAGTTTGCGTTTGAGTTTTCGTTGGTAAAGTCCTAATTCCTCTCAGGAGTGTGCCCTCTGTAGATAAGCTACCTTATTCCGGTCGTAGATGGAGTGAAGACCCGCTCAGCCATCTCAATTTCGCGTTGAGTTCAAGTCATTATAGTTTTGTTCAGTTGAAATAATTAGAATCAATTATATGAAAATTCAAATTTAAACGTTCAAATATTTCGCGCTCAATTACCCCGGGAATCGATAGTTCGCGTCTCCGGCAGTCGAGTCAGTACCATACGGGACTAGTCTCCCCCAGTCTCCTCACCACTATGCAACAGGCACGAGCGGACACACGCGATAGTCGCCATTAGAGTATCCACCCGGACGACTAAGAGTGAGGTACGAGTCGATTTAGCTCCCTGAACAAGTTCTCTTTCGAGGTAATTATCGAGGCCCCGTGATCCAAATTCAGTCCCAGTCGAAATCAACGCTCCAGACGATGGTAAGTACTCGTGTACCTATTTAGAGGTGATTAACAGTGAATTAGTGCGTTTTTCGGTAAAGCAGTTGGACCACACGGAATGGCGTCGCTACCTCTCGGAATGACGCCAACACCGATACTCATGGTTTGAAGAGTAGAATACCCTTCAAACAAACCCAAATGCTCCCTGGAAGCTACCTGAAATTATTTAAATGATAATTGCGCTACCTGAATAAATTCAAATAGTAATAATGCTACCTACCGTAACTTTTGGGCTAAATTTCATGCTTTATGCGTCTCGCTACGGCGATTGATACCACTTGCTACCTACTTCATTGCTACCTTTTTGCTTGCTACCTTTTCTCGCTCTCTTTACGTAATTATTCTACGCTACTTATTTCTTTATATTTCTCCGACTCACAAGATTTCTGCAGGAAAAATGATGCTACCTGAATTGTTCTGAAGCTACCTTTTTCGCGTTCTAATGCTCTCTGGCGTTCATTGAGTTTTGGATTCCGGTTGGGCATGGGGACGCTATCTTTTTAGTTATCTTTACTTTTATAGTTGGAATCCAGAACAATAAAATTATCTAAGCTCTCTTACGTTCATGAATAAGCTACCTATTATTTTGGAAATTATTGGAGACCGTAAGCTACCTATTTTCCTGGAGAAAACCTCCATTTCCGGGTTAGAAGTACTCCCTTCCGGTAAATCAGCCACATGGCTGATTCAAGCTCCCTAGCTCATTTTTGCTACCTTTTCGGTGAATGAGATTCCCGATTTTAATGCGTTTCAAATGGCGCAAGAGTTAGGGAAACCATTACAAAGGCGCTCCAGTATTCGGAATTCGATTAATTACAGTCGAAAAATAAGAGAAAAATTAATACCTTTTCGTGAGCTCTCTTTTTTATTTCGCGTATCTACCTCATCCGTTTTCTCTCGCACGTACGCTACCTTCCTATAGTCTCTCTTTCTCAGATTCGTGTTCCCCCCGTGGACAATACCTTTGCTCCTCTCTATCAGCTTTGGATTGGGATCGCTTTCTTTTTCATGCTTACAATTATTATTCGCATCTTTCGAGTCTTTTTGGAGTTTAATGGATCATTTCAGAGTATTTAAAAGTATTTTGAGTCAAATTGATGTAATTTTGTGTTTGTACGAATTTACGATTTTGTATTAATATTGGCAATAGCGAAACACGTCAGTACAATTGTGCTTGTTATTCAATATCGACCTTACCTATCCCGTTTGGAATTTAAGACATTGGTTTATTGGTTTCTCGATCGATGATTGGCTTTGTTAATTGATGTTCTCATCCACGAATCGACCCCTCTCTCCACGACCCGCACACTGAGCAGTCGAGTAAATCCCGTACCCTCGTAATCCACATTTCTGCGTATGGTTTGCGATATGTTTCTTGTCGTCATTGGATTTTTGGGGACAATCAGTATTTAGTTTTAAGAAAATATGGTTCCGTTTGCGGTTTGTCGATTCCGCGTTGCTAAAAATCGGCTGGCGCCCTAAATAGACGAAGTAAGGCTTGGATGAGCTGCTGATTATTCCCGAAGTCCAGTTTTAGCGTTATAGTTTTTGGCGTTTCAGACTTGTCGGATTACGAGAACGAAGGTAATGAGTTGGCCGTGTTAGGATAATCGAGAATTTTCGGTTAGGGCTTATTGAGAATTTGTTGAGGCCAAAGAAAAATCATTACAAATTTCATAGTGAATAGAATGGTTTTTGATTTAGGTCTCTATGACTAATAGTTTTCGAGATATGACCATTTGTTCACCGGAGGGCGCGCCGATGTGGGCGCCGCGCTATAAACAAATGCGTGTAACTTGACCAAAAATACGAATTATAACAAATTTTTTTGTATCCAACGTTCCATAGATCTCATGCCCTGTGATAATTTCATTTCATATTTTAGGTCCTCTTTCATTACATTTTTCATTAGAAATCAAGAATCCTCCTTTTGATTCCAAAAACACAATTTTCAATCGAAAAATTGCTCGTTTTCAATTGTATTTAGACTGAAGAATGTTTTATAACCATGAACTTTTCAAAATATAGTTTATTTTTTGTCTTCTTAATGATTATAATTGTCCACTTGTCTTCAGCCTTGTTCGTGTGGGAGCGACAGAATTAGCGCGATAGAAATCCATGCGTAAGATAGAGACGCTTGCACTATTGGAGCGAACTGTGACGAAATTCCAGGCCAATTCGTCACTTGACAAACGTAGTAGGGTAATTATATACGCTAGAGAGAGAGAAACGTTATTTCGAGAGAAAAACCCCATTCCGAAGTGTGAGACTATGAGATTTATGTTCCTCATCGCAAAAAAACTAAAGTTATGTCATCCTCCCCTAGAGAAGCTAAACCCGATGTTACGTTTTTCCCCGAGAAATACCCCGAGTAGGAGCGAAAATCCGGTTACCGCGCCAAGTCTATTCCCGCCGATGAAAGGTAAATTCAATCGAAATAAAAACCAATTTTTCAGTTTGCCGGAATAATTAATATCGTTAATCAGCTGCAGTTTTGTACAGTTTCGACCGCGAAAAGCCTACGTAAATGAAATTAACGGGCCATTGGCCACGGAGGATCAGGGCCAACACACCAAGCCACCCCGCGCGCTTTTAACAACCCTTTTTGATTTGTTCTTGGGGAGAGCACAAAAACGAGTGAAATTCTCGAGCTCCCCTGGTCGCGAGAATATTAGAAGTCTTCCAGTTTTGGTATTCGGTTCAAAAGTTTAATATTCGGTTGAGAAGTTTCTAATTACTCTTCGGAGAGTGTCCCTCAGAGATAAATTATTTTATTTCGGTCGTAGGTAGGGCTAAAATCCGCTCTATAATTCATAATACGGTTGAGTATGGTTCAATAATAATAATAAAGAATCAATAATTAAATAAATAAAGTCAAATCAACAAAAACCCAATTCAAATATTTGAATTAAATCTCCCGCGCCCCGCCTCTCATCGGCTAGGGAATTCAAGGCGACGCGCACGCCGCTTCACGGCCCCTCCATTTTTCCCCACTCCGACGCTTCGGTCCCGGAGATGAGTCTTCTCCCGGATTAGGCACCCTACGCGTGAGATCCCATCTCTCCGTAAGGAAATTCACCCAAAAACCCCAAAAAAGTGAGAAGTAAGCATACCAAAGGCCCCATCAGTAGCCCCGAGGGATCATTAACCACGATGGTGAGTACTAGTGCATTTATTTCGCGAGTATAAGTGTTTCGGGAGTGAAAAACGTGCGGAAAATGTCGCGCCCCAATGTCATATAACCCCCAAGATCGGTGCCATTCGTCCCTCGCATTCGCAAAGTTCTTTGATAGGCCCCCGACAGCCTCAGTTACGTTCATTACTCGCATAATATGGCCCCAAGCTCTGGCGAACCCCTCAGCCTTTTATTTGAATCGAAAATTGTGATCCCACGGGAATAGAAACAAAACCGAGAAAACCACCGCGCGCATCCGGCGTCCCATGCGTTGTGTAGTTAACCTCTAACCCTCAGTTCCGTGAAATCCTCGTTTATTCGGGAAAAATCCTAGTTTTGGATAGGGAAAAGTTATGTTTTTGTTAGAAGAGAATATTTCAAACGGAAATTTCGTGTTGAATCCTGCGTTTTAACGCTGTTTTCGGGACGATAGTGGGGAGATGGAAACCCACGCGACATTCAAGGTCATGAGACCACTAGTTGCTACGTCGGCGCCGCCGGCCGGCATAACCCACGTGCTCAAAGTCCCTTGCTCTCTCCGTCGCGCGATGAAGGTCACGCCACCCTAAGCTCTATAATTCTTCGTTTTTCACCGAGATCTCGAGAAAACTCCCCTCACTGACCAATGGAAAAATATTAGGGAGTTACCCCACCTGGCCATAGCTCTGTTTCACCGCGAAATAACCCTTCCGCGATTCAATAAACGCCCCTAACACTCTGTATTCCCGAGACGGCCTCTCTCACCCCCACATGACCCCGTGCCTCTCTCTCTCACGTTCAAGGACCCCTCGAGTTACGTACCTCCCCTTCGATTTCCCTCAATTCCCTCGAATTCCGGATGATTCTATTGACATTTTACATTCTCCTGAAATTATCAATATCCTTGAAAGTAATTCGAGTCCAAATTGTTATTATTATGTTTGCCAAGGAAATCCTGTAATTAAGTTGCAATAGTGGAACACGTAAACGAGAACTTGCGGTACTCTTTCTTTTCGATCTTGATCCTTTGATTTAGTTTTACTTATGGTTTTGATGTCTTCTCTACTTCGTCAATTGTCCCGCCTTGTTTTTGACCTTCCCGACCCTCACATTCCACCCCTCTGACATTTTCTTTTGGTTTTGGATTATTGGATTTTGGGGACAATTGGTTTACGGTTTTGGTGTATTTTTCCATACGGTTCCGGTTCGTTGATTCCGCGTTGTCAAAAATAAGCTGGCGCCCTAAATTATCGAAACAAGGTAGGTTGAGCTGCTAATTGTTTCCGAGATCCAGTTTTGTTTTTTTGAGTTATCTTTCGGTTCGAGGTGAGTGGTTTGTGAGAACGAATTGTAATGATTTGCCAGCTTCGTGGTTTCCATCAATTTTGAGTTAGGATATCGATAAGGTTCTGGTTGAGATAGGAAAAATCATTACAGAACGTATATTAAAACATGCGGATAAAATGATTGTATATTGATGAAATTGTTAACAATCATCGTAGTGATACTTCTCATCACTTATATTTCAAAAAATGGTGAAGTGGAACCTTTTTTTCAGGTGTGAAAATTTTTTCGTACCGTTGCAACAATTCACGAAATGATGTAGAATATCATGAAACGTGAAAATATGATGTTTTTAGAAAATGTATGTATGTATGTCAGAATGTTTATGGCGATTTTTCGGAAATTTTTTATAAATCCCCCTGAAAAAATGTGGCGGTTTAGTGCGGGTCGTGAAATAAGAACTTGTGGTTGTGGAATAAAGACGTTTGTATTTAGATTTAATGAGATGTGTTTACATCATCTTTCGGTATCGGACTGAATCGGACTGAAAACATGTGGTCGGGAATACGAGGATTTATATTGGAAGTTCGAGAATTGTCCAGAAATTTCATGAGGGACAAGGATAGGATGATATTTGTTTCGAATACGACAATAGAGAATATTCGAGAACCGTTGATCAAAATTCGACATAATAATTCGTTTTGAGGCTCGCGCCACAAGTACTCCCCTTCTGCGAAAAAAGAAAAAGAAAACAAGACCAAATAAAGCAAACAAAAGAAAATCAATAATATCGATTGTCGCGAACAGCTGATAAGGTTTAACGAAATCTTTTGAATTGCTGACGTTGATGAACCAGTATCGGTATACGATAGTAATATGAAGATGAATGTCGAGCTGTTCCAGGTTAAGATGACTCGGGTGGAGTCGGTCGTTGTTCGTGTGTTGTTGTTCGTTCGAAA
>NW_021680849.1:38391-38602 GCF_001412515.2 Diachasma alloeum | reverse complement strand
TCGCTCTCTTTACGTAATTATTCTACGCTACTTATTTCTTTATATTTCTCCGACTCACAAGATTTCTGCAGGAAAAATGATGCTACCTGAATTGTTCTGAAGCTACCTTTTTCGCGTTCTAATGCTCTCTGGCGTTCATTGAGTTTTGGATTCCGGTTGGGCATGGGGACGCTATCTTTTTAGTTATCTTTACTTTTATAGTTGGAATCCA
>NW_021680849.1:37688-38080 GCF_001412515.2 Diachasma alloeum | reverse complement strand
CTTTATAGTTGGAATCCAAAACAATAAAATTATCTAAGCTCTCTTACGTTCATGAATAAGCTACCTATTATTTTGGAAATTATTGGAGACCGTAAGCTACCTATTTTCATGGAGAAAACCTCCATTTCCGGGTTAGAAACGCTCCTTTCCGGTAAATCAGCCACATGGCTGATTCAAGCTCCCTAGCTCATTTTTGCTACCTTTTCGGTGAATGAGATTCCCGATTTGAATGGGTTACAAATGGCATAAGAATTAAGTAAACCATTACAAAGGCGCTCCATAATTCGTAATTCGATTAATTACAGTCGAAAATAAGAAAAATTAGTACCTTTTCGTGAGCTCTCCTTTTTTTTTATTTCGCGTAGTTACCTCATCCGTTCTCTCTCTCGCAC
>NW_021680849.1:37364-37569 GCF_001412515.2 Diachasma alloeum | reverse complement strand
TCTCTCGCACGTACGCTACCTTCCTATAGTCTCTCTTTCTCAGATTCGTGTTCCCCCCGTGGACAATACCTTTGCTCCTCTCTATCAGCTTTGGATTGGGATCGCTTTCTTTTTCATGCTTACAATTATTATTCGCATCTTTCGAGTCTTTTTGGAGTTTAATGGATCATTTCAGAGTATTTAAAATTATTTTGAGTCACATTCA
>NW_021680849.1:0-37214 GCF_001412515.2 Diachasma alloeum | reverse complement strand
AATTTTGTGTTTGTACGAATTTACGATTTTGTATTAATATTGGCAATAGCGAAACACGTCAGTACAATTGTGCTTGTTATTCAATATCGACCTTACCTATCCCGTTTGGAATTTAAGACATTGGTTTATTGGTTTCTCGATCGATGATTGGCTTTGTTAATTGATGTTCTCATCCACGAATCGACCCCTCTCTCCACGACCCGCACACTGAGCAGTCGAGTAAATCCCGTACCCTCGTAATCCACATTTCTGCGTATGGTTTGCGATATGTTTCTTGTCGTCATTGGATTTTTGGGGACAATCAGTATTTAGTTTTAAGAAAATATGGTTCCGTTTGCGGTTTGTCGATTCCGCGTTGCTAAAAATCGGCTGGCGCCCTAAATAGACGAAGTAAGGCTTGGATGAGCTGCTGATTATTCCCGAAGTCCAGTTTTAGCGTTATAGTTTTTGGCGTTTCAGACTTGTCGGATTACGAGAACGAAGGTAATGAGTTGGCCGTGTTTGGATAATCGAGACTTCTGGGTTAGGGTTTATTGAGNTTTTGGGGACAATCAGTATTTAGTTTTAAGAAAATATGGTTCCGTTTGCGGTTTGTCGATTCCGCGTTGCTAAAAATCGGCTGGCGCCCTAAATAGACGAAGTAAGGCTTGGATGAGCTGCTGATTATTCCCGAAGTCCAGTTTTAGCGTTATAGTTTTTGGCGTTTCAGACTTGTCGGATTACGAGAACGAAGGTAATGAGTTGGCCGTGTTAGGATAATCGAGAATTTTCGGTTAGGGCTTATTGAGAATTTGTTGAGGCCAAAGAAAAATCATTACAAATTTCATAGTGAATAGAATGGTTTTTGATTTAGGTCTCTATGACTAATAGTTTTCGAGATATGACCATTTGTTCACCGGAGGGCGCGCCGATATGGGCGCCGCGCTATAAACAAATGCGTGTAACTTGACCAAAAATACGAATTATAACAAATTTTTTTGTATCCAACGTTCCATAGATCTCATGCCCTGTGATAATTTCATTTCATATTTTAGGTCCTCTTTCATTACATTTTTCATTAGAAATCAAGAATCCTCCTTTTGATTCCAAAAACACAATTTTCAATCGAAAAATTGCTCGTTTTCAATTGTATTTAGACTGAAGAATGTTTTATAACCATGAACTTTTCAAAATATAGTTTATTTTTTGTCTTCTTAATGATTATAATTGTCCACTTGTCTTCAGCCTTGTTCGTGTGGGAGCGACAGAATTAGCGCGATAGAAATCCATGCGTAAGATAGAGACGCTTGCACTATTGGAGCGAACTGTGACGAAATTCCAGGCCAATTCGTCACTTGACAAACGTAGTAGGGTAATTATATACGCTAGAGAGAGAGAAACGTTATTTCGAGAGAAAAACCCCATTCCGAAGTGTGAGACTATGAGATTTATGTTCCTCATCGCAAAAAAACTAAAGTTATGTCATCCTCCCCTAGAGAAGCTAAACCCGATGTTACGTTTTTCCCCGAGAAATACCCCGAGTAGGAGCGAAAATCCGGTTACCGCGCCAAGTCTATTCCCGCCGATGAAAGGTAAATTCAATCGAAATAAAAACCAATTTTTCAGTTTGCCGGAATAATTAATATCGTTAATCAGCTGCAGTTTTGTACAGTTTCGACCGCGAAAAGCCTACGTAAATGAAATTAACGGGCCATTGGCCACGGAGGATCAGGGCCAACACACCAAGCCACCCCGCGCGCTTTTGACAACCCTTTTTGATTTGTTCTTGGGGAGAGCACAAAAACGAGTGAAATTCTCGAGCTCCCCTGGTCGCGAGAATATTAGAAGTCTTCCAGTTTTGGTATTCGGTTCAAAAGTTTAATATACGGTTGAGAAGTTTCTAATTACTCTTCGGAGAGTGTCCCTCAGAGATAAATTATTTTATTTCGGTCGTAGGTAGGGCTAAAATCCGCTCTATAATTCATAATACGGTTGAGTATGGTTCAATAATAATAATAAAGAATCAATAATTAAATAAATAAAGTCAAATCAACAAAAACCCAATTCAAATATTTGAATTAAATCTCCCGCGCCCCGCCTCTCATCGGCTAGGGAATTCAAGGCGACGCGCACGCCGCTTCACGGCCCCTCCATTTTTCCCCACTCCGACGCTTCGGTCCCGGAGATGAGTCTTCTCCCGGATTAGGCACCCTACGCGTGAGATCCCATCTCTCCGTAAGGAAATTCACCCAAAAACCCCAAAAAAGTGAGAAGTAAGCATACCAAAGGCCCCATCAGTAGCCCCGAGGGATCATTAACCACGATGGTGAGTACTAGTGCATTTATTTCGCGAGTATAAGTGTTTCGGGAGTGAAAAACGTGCGGAAAATGTCGCGCCCCAATGTCATATAACCCCCAAGATCGGTGCCATTCGTCCCTCGCATTCGCAAAGTTCTGTTGATAGGCCCCCGACAGCCTCAGTTACGTTCATTACTCGCATAATATGGCCCCAAGCTCTGGCGAACCCCTCAGCCTTTTATTTGAATCGAAAATTGTGATCCCACGGGAATAGAAACAAAACCGAGAAAACCACCGCGCGCATCCGGCGTCCCATGCGTTGTGTAGTTAACTTCTAACCCTCAGTTCCGTGAAATCCTCGTTTATTCGGGAAAAATCCTAGTTTTGGATAGGGAAAAGTTATGTTTTTGTTAGAAGAGAATATTTCAAACGGAAATTTCGTGTTGAATCCTGCGTTTTAACGCTGTTTTCGGGACGATAGTGGGGAGATGGAAACCCACGCGACATTCAAGGTCATGAGACCACTAGTTGCTACGTCGGCGCCGCCGGCCGGCATAACCCACGTGCTCAAAGTCCCTTGCTCTCTCCGTCGCGCGATGAAGGTCACGCCACCCTAAGCTCTATAATTCTTCGTTTTTCACCGAGATCTCGAGAAAACTCCCCTCACTGACCAATGGAAAAATATTAGGGAGTTACCCCACCTGGCCATAGCTCTGTTTCACCGCGAAATAACCCTTCCGCGATTCAATAAACGCCCCTAACACTCTGTATTCCCGAGACGGCCTCTCTCACCCCCACATGACCCCGTGCCTCTCTCTCTCACGTTCAAGGACCCCTCGAGTTACGTACCTCCCCTTCGATTTCCCTCAATTCCCTCGAATTCCGGATGATTCTATTGACATTTTACATTCTCCTGAAATTATCAATATCCTTGAAAGTAATTCGAGTCCAAATTGTTATTATTATGTTTGCCAAGGAAATCCTGTAATTAAGTTGCAATAGTGGAACACGTAAACGAGAACTTGCGGTACTCTTTCTTTTCGATCTTGATCCTTTGATTTAGTTTTACTTATGGTTTTGATGTCTTCTCTACTTCGTCAATTGTCCCGCCTTGTTTTTGACCTTCCCGACCCTCACATTCCACCCCTCTGACATTTTCTTTTGGTTTTGGATTATTGGATTTTGGGGACAATTGGTTTACGGTTTTGGTGTATTTTTCCATACGGTTCCGGTTCGTTGATTCCGCGTTGTCAAAAATAAGCTGGCGCCCTAAATTATCGAAACAAGGTAGGTTGAGCTGCTAATTGTTTCCGAGATCCAGTTTTGTTTTTTTGAGTTATCTTTCGGTTCGAGGTGAGTGGTTTGTGAGAACGAATTGTAATGATTTGCCAGCTTCGTGGTTTCCATCAATTTTGAGTTAGGATATCGATAAGGTTCTGGTTGAGATAGGAAAAATCATTACAGAACGTATATTAAAACATGCGGATAAAATGATTGTATATTGATGAAATTGTTAACAATCATCGTAGTGATACTTCTCATCACTTATATTTCAAAAAATGGTGAAGTGGAACCTTTTTTTCAGGTGTGAAAATTTTTTCGTACCGTTGCAACAATTCACGAAATGATGTAGAATATCATGAAACGTGAAAATATGATGTTTTTAGAAAATGTATGTATGTATGTCAGAATGTTTATGGCGATTTTTCGGAAATTTTTTATAAATCCCCCTGAAAAAATGTGGCGGTTTAGTGCGGGTCGTGAAATAAGAACTTGTGGTTGTGGAATAAAGACGTTTGTATTTAGATTTAATGAGATGTGTTTACATCATCTTTCGGTATCGGACTGAATCGGACTGAAAACATGTGGTCGGGAATACGAGGATTTATATTGGAAGTTCGAGAATTGTCCAGAAATTTCATGAGGGACAAGGATAGGATGATATTTGTTTCGAATACGACAATAGAGAATATTCGAGAACCGTTGATCAAAATTCGACATAATAATTCGTTTTGAGGCTCGCGCCACAAGTACTCCCCTTCTGCGAAAAAAGAAAAAGAAAACAAGACCAAATAAAGCAAACAAAAGAAAATCAATAATATCGATTGTCGCGAACAGCTGATAAGGTTTAACGAAATCTTTTGAATTGCTGACGTTGATGAACCAGTATCGGTATACGATAGTAATATGAAGATGAATGTCGAGCTGTTCCAGGTTAAGATGACTCGGGTGGAGTCGGTCGTTGTTCGTGTGTTGTTGTTCGTTCGAAAATTTGCCGTTCGCCCGACGTTGTCGGAACCAAGTGGAGTGGAGGTGACCAGGGGCTCTTCAAATATTGAGTTTTCCCAGTCGTTGCGTCGGATTCCACTGTGGCAATTTAAGTTGGTTGTGGGCGATGCTGCTCGTCGAAGGTGAAGCTGCGTGATGATGAGCCGTTGCCAGGTGCTGCTGTCAATGCGTGTCGAGACGAAGGCGAGCGCAAGCGAGAGATGCGTACCTTGAAGTCTGTGACTGAGCGAGTACTGTACCAGTCTGACGTTGGTCAAGGCGAATGTCGTTCGTGCCTGAAGAACCTGAAGCGAGATGATACAGCCAGAGCTCAGCATTGACGTGCGGCCATGATGAAGTCGTTGAATCCAGAGCCAGGTATATCGGGGCGAAATACGTTGACTCGTGGACGAGAGACTGACGTATAAGTCTAGGTCGCTCGTGTTAAACACTGTTTACCCGATCGTGTTGATCGTGGGTGAAGCGTTGAGCGTTGTTGAACGTCGTTAGCCCGATCGCGTTGATCCTGTGCGAGATGTCGAGTGTTGTGTTGACCACCGTTAATCCGGTCGCGTTGATCGTGGACGAGGCGTCGTGGTTCGTTGTTGGGTGATCGGAGAACGGTGATGACCTCTTCGACTGTTGAGTGATTCCCAGTGGCATCATTTTGGAACTCCGTTTTGGTGATGTCGAGTGTGTCCGGGTTGAGAGGTCGTGTCTTGCTGGTTGAGGGAACGAGGACCGCCGCTCAAGATCCGTTGATTCCCTGTGGTAAGCAAGACAACCGGCAAAATTTTAAGGGTCATACCAGCACGCGTTGTTGGGTGCTGGCGAAGTTGCTCGAGTAAGGAGGCAAGATCAAGAGTGAGCGCGAGAGAGTGCAACGCTTTGCCCCTTCAAAGCACATGTTAGCTCACCGATCGTGGTCGTTGGCTCCTGGACGGCGTTGATACGTACGGCCGACAGAGCGATTTCGAATAGTTGGTCGGCCAGGATTGCGAGCTTGTCGAGAGCCATGTCGGTTTGAGATGCGAGGATGGACGGCATCGGCGTCAGCAGTCGGTTCAACTACTTGGTGCGATAGATGTTAGCGGGTCCTGTTGTCGAACACCCTGAGGTGACGCGGGAGTTGTGTCGAAAATTATCACCTCTGCGTTATTCGTCACGTTAGCACCAAATAGAAATAATGAGTCCGAAAACACTCAGTGCAGCACAATGCCCTTGGGTGCTCAGCACTGCACCGAAATTCACAAAACTCGAACGGAGCGCATGAATGATACAATACACGGGCGTACGCGGCACACTAAACCACTCACAAAGTGCACGATCGAAATGCACTCAAAATTCATTGAATAGTTGCGAACGTTAAAGCTATGTAATTAATAGCAGAAAACGCGAAAGAAAACTATTCACTGATCACGTCGGGGTCACCAGTTGTGGCGGTTTAGTGTGGGTCGTGAAATAAGAACTCGTGGTTGTGGAATAAAGACGTTTGTATTTAGATTTAAAGAGATGTGTTTGCATCGTGTCTCGGTATCGGACTGAATCGGACTGAAACCATTTGGTCGGGAATACGAGGGTTTATATACCTTTAAATATTGAAAGTTCAAGAATTGTCCAGAAATTTCGTGAGGGACAAGGATAGGATGAGATTTGTTTGTATTCAAGACAGGAATACGACAATAGAGAATATTCAAGAACCGTTGATCAAAATTCGAAACAATACTTCGTTTTGTGCCTCGCGCCACAAAAAAGGACAAAAGTTTGAGCTAAAAATCAGAAATTTTATTGGATAATTGGTCTTACATTGTAGCATTTATGGGCGCCAGTTCAGCTTAAACGGCCCAGTAGTTTCCGAGATATAGCAATTTCTCAAAAAAAAATTTCCTTTATATCTCATAATCACGTGACTGAATTGAAGTTTTTTGACGGGAAAGTATTCCTTATGATAATATCTATCGAATCAAATTAAAATATTGCTGCGTAACTAAGGTCAGTTTAGTAATAATCAGCATTTTTCATTTTTAATAGGAAATTGTGGAAACGATAACTCGCTGAAAATTCAAGATAGGAAGTTGAAATTTGGTAGGATTGTAGCTTTTATAATACTACAGAAATTTATTGTTCACGAGCTGAATCGGATGAGTAGTTTAGAAGATATTCAAATTTTTGTAAAAAACTGTTATGCTTAATATCTCCTACACTACTGGGCCGATTCACTTTTCTTTCAAAATATTTATCACGATATCTTCTATCAAGATCAATCAAAATATGTATACCCGCCCATACAAAGTTTTCGAGATATCAGCCTTTTTCTAATTTTTTCATTTTAACGTTAATGTGGTGTCCACAATACGCGTCAAGCTTGGTCTAGACATCTGAGATTCTGGGTATTAATTTGTATTATGAGCCCACAGTTATGTATAAAATTTTGTTTCAATCGATTCAGTATATCCGGGCATAAAGCAATTTATCCAAATACCTTTTTTTCTAAAAAAATTATACATCGTCATTTTATCAATGATTTTCATCTCTATATGACTTAAAAAGTCATAATAACAATTTGTGGCATTTTGTATTTGATGAAATATCATAGCTATGACAGATGTAGAAGTTAAAATTTGGTAAAATTGTAGCTCTTCTGACATTACAGGATGAAATTGTACAGCTCTGATAAAATCAGAGGTCGGTGTGGTTTATTCGCCTGACCAATATGAACAGCTTTTTGCGTAGTTATCATCCGCGCAGTAACTCGTTGATTGACCGGGATTATTTTCACGTATTCATGTCAATTGTGTAACCCTGCTATAATTTGCCAAACGGTAGGTATTCAATTTACACACGGTATTTTATTATTTACAGTTACTGTGGTAGATGATGACGCAAGAGTTTCTTATAACGAATACTGCGATAAATAACCTCCTGGTGATTTTTTTAAGGTAATGTTGGTATTGTTCTCTATTATTTGACCCATGGTAGCTAGATCTAAAGTATCCTTATAATATCCTCAACTCGATCAGAAAAAGTGACAACATACGTTCTAGAATATCTATATATTATTGCACTATTAATTTGCAATATTTCAGTGAGACTTTTGATAGTTGTAATAAAGATTGCACCTTGAAGAATTTTAAGCTATGATTCATTTTCAGGTTGTCAATATTCGAATTTTCGTTAATTTTAATTGCAAACAGGGGTGTCCACTTTCTATTCTATGACAGTGCATTGAATACATATACGACATTTTTATCCACACGCAAGGATAAAACTTACACTAATCCTCTGGAATATTTTCGTATGTCTTATGTGTTTCATTTGTTTATTATTCTGTTCAATTGATCTCCGGCCTCTGTGCTGCCCAGTTTATGTGAAATTGATTCAATTGTTTTCAACTTTAGCATGTCAAACACATTGTGTAAGACATAAGACAGGAATATGTAGTGTGTAGATTTTAATTTCCTGCATGTACATTTCGTCATATTGCCATGGCTGGCTCATTATGAAAAAAAAATCTAGAATGGAAAATTAAGAGATTACCAAACCGGTATTCCCTTGACATTTACATTATTACATTTGAATTATTTTTGTGAGCTGATTGATATTGAGGGTCAACTAATCTTGAGGGTTTTATTGTCTTGACTGATCCAAACGATCAGATGGGCTCAGGGATTAGTCAACTGATTTGCACGGTCAGATGGACTAAAGAGATAACTGATCAAAAGGGCCGAATCATCAATTTCGCCAAATCATCTTGAAGATCCAATAACCTTCAAAGTATTTTCACTGAGAAAAAAATTTATTCCTTCCAAGAAAATGTTATTGTCAACTAATCTTGTTATTAGTGATATCTTTTTCATACTCTTAGTAGAAGAAAATATCTCTTTTGGAACGTATTTCTCCAGGCCAGTCATTTCCAGGTGCTCCGAAATCAGTTCCAAGCGTGAGAATTATGGTGATCTATAAGAATATTCTTCTGCATATGACCTTGAAGTCATATGCAGAAGAATATCAACAAGTCATGTTAATAATAATTATTAACATTTGGAATTATTCCAATTTTCTTTACCTGAGAAAATCGCCAATTTGTAAAATCCGGAAGATATCGGAGAACATTTTGTCAAGGTCATATGTAGCATAATAATCAGATTGTTCAATATCACTGTAATTTTTGAGGATAGACTTGGACTCTCTGAAAATGACTGTCCTGGAAAAATTCGTTCTGAAAAAATATTATCTTCTGACGAGAATATCAATCCTTGGCAGGAATAATTTTTTCTCTCAGTGTTTGCTATTATCCCAATTTGACCCTCATGACCCTCGTGACCCTTGTGAGTATTTGGCCCGTTGGCATTTGAAATTATCTCACCCGCTGACATTCAAGGTAACTGGACCTTCAAGATAATTTGGCGCATTTGATGATTCGGCCCTTTGATCACTTATCTCTTTAATCCATCTGATCGTTCAGATCTGTCAAGATCATCAAACCCTCATGATTAGTTGACCCTCAATATCATTTGGCTCTCAAGAATAATTTAAATATCAGGAGGATATCGATTTGGTAATCTCTTAATTTACCATTCTAAGTTTTGTTTTATGATGAAGCGGCCATGGCAATATGGACAAAATGTACACACAGGAAATTTAAATCTACACACTACACATTCGTCTCTTTTATCTTACACAATGTATTCGAAATGCTGAAATTTGATAACAATTGAATCAATTTCACACGATTCGGGCAACACAGAGGCCGGAGAACAATTGATCAGAATAATAAACGAATGAAACACTTTTATATATTATACACATACGAAAATGTTTCAGGGGACTGGTGTAAGTTTTCTCCTTACATCGAGTTTGCCAATAAACGCATCGGAGCACCCCAACATCCGCGCAAGTAGTAACGTGCTGCCCACTTCCCTCCAATCCATGATAACTCTTTATTTATCGCAGTTGGACGAAAAAGTTATATGATAAAAAATGTGTATTTTTATATAACAAACATCTTTTATTTGATTTTTTTTATCTGCAACCGTTACCGCGATATGATTGATTAAACAATAAAAATATTATAAATAAATAGACCTGACCACAACTTAACTTATTCGGATTCAGCACTTCCATTAACCTAAATTCCATAGATAAAATGTAATTTTTTTCCTAGCACATACAGAAATAGGGTTAGCGTAGGGCGTACTATTTCTATTTCCATTCTAAAAAATAGCTGGAAACAACTTTTTGGTAGCATAAAATTTTTGTGAATTTTTTCAGATTTTTAAAATGGGGCTTTCCTTAATCTACTTCAAAAATCGATAAAAAATTAAAGAATTGATAAAAAAAATCTGAGAAAAAATCACGGTGGATTTTTCATCGCGTAGAATCATGAAAAAAAAAATGAATCGAATCTGAGATGGTCAGGGTTTAAACCGGTCGAATTGACATGGAATGCCCCACACCCTACTAGAAGGTTCACTCGGCATGCCGGATCTAACGCCCGCCGAATTCGGTGCGAGTCTCGGTTCTCGTTCGGCATGCCGCATACGGCATGCCTTGTTAGGGCCACAAAGGGGCCAGATAGGGCATATCCCATTCGGCAAGCCGAATCCGGCGCGAGTCTCGTTTTTTGTTAGGCATGTCGGGAGAAGTATTCATCTAAGTCCCGTACGGCCAACCTAATCCGGCCCTGATCAGGCCCAGATAAGGCATGCCGTGCGGGACTTAGAGAAATTTTCATTGAGAAAAAAATTTAAATGGGATGGGAAAGGGGAGGTAGGGGTTGGAGGGAAGGTGAGATAATTAGTGGAGAAATCATACTGATTGACTCATTGTAGGGTCAATTCAATGGTATTCACCATTGCGAGTACTGTTGATATACGCAAAAGTGATGTCCGTTTTCAAGAATGATACGGTGGGCGAGTGGATAAGGTACAGAACTGCGGATCAAGAGGTTCCAGGTTCAAGTACTGGTCGGGTAATATTTTTTTTTGTATTCTTGACCTTGCCGTCCCGGAACCACCATTTATTTATTTATTATTTATTTTCGCATAGTGAATCAACTTATGATTAATAATTAATTAATCAATAGAATATCATCCAGCAAACTTCCGGTCAACATCATCCGGCCCGAACCTGAAAAACGCGTAACGCTTTTGGTCCGGGCCGAATGCGGCTGACCGAGCTAGCACCGAACATTACGCTCGGCATGCCTCATCAGGACCGGAAAGTTTGCCGAATAAAATTTCTAGTAGGGTATAGATATTCTAGAAGGTATGTCGTCGCTTTTTCTCATAGAGTGGGAGATATTATAAGAATGACTTAAATCTGTGTACCATGGCTCAAATTATAGAGCACAATATCAGCATTGCATTACAAAAGTCACCAGGAGGTTTTTTTATCACAGTATTCATTACAAGAAACTCTTCAGTCATTATCTACCACAGTATCTGTGAATAATAAAGTACCGTGTATAAATTGAATAGCTGCCTTTCGCCAAATTATTGCAGGATAACGCAATTGACATGAATACATGAAAATAATCCCTGTCAATCAACGCAGTTAATTCCTTAAAACACACTCGACGTGACATGATACCAAATGTAACATACAGAAAAACAAGAAATACTTACCGATGAGACCAGTGCCATCAATGGCAGGCTGTAAATTTATATGACCAAAGTGGCAGAAATTGAACACAATTAATGTTATAATTTCCCTATTTCCACTGTAAACTTCTGCACATTCATATTTATCTATATTCACATATTAGATATCAACGGAAAATCTAATCGGATTGGAATACCGGAAAATTTTTAATTGGTCGGACTGCGAAAGATTCGAAACAATTATCATACACTCTGTATGATATTCGGTGGTTACAATGTTCCCGCATTGTATTTTTATTTTCACCTGCCATTTTATTTCTACTACAGCACGTGAGTTGATCAACATCTCATGCTGAAAAATTCGCTTGATATGCCTCGAGGTGTATATGAACATTTTGTATGTGGATTAATTATCGATGGAATATTTGGTCTGTGCACTATCATGTTGCGTACAATTTTCGACCATTCAGTTTTAAGAAATCTGAGTAAGAAACCCAGACCTAGAAGTCTGCCATGAGTAATACACTTCTAACTCGGTTTATAATTCCTCTCATCCATATCAACATTTAAAAAATAAGATGGTCAATATCGCATCGTCGTAAAATTAAAATGGCGTGAGAAACGGTGACGACGAAAAGAAATCGCCTTCTTTTTTTGATATTGACATAAAAATTTGCATTAATCCTCGTGAAGCAAGAATCTGAATATCCTCAATTCAACCTAGTCTCTACTCAGCCTGGGAACATTATTTCCTGAGTTGATCAGAAATTCATTTACAAATTCCATGTAAAAAGAATTTCAAAAAACCTTTTCATTTCCGAAAGTAATGGCATGAAATGAATGCTGCAATAAACCATAAATCTAGAGAAAAATGAAAAACAAAAGAAAGAATTCGATAAAATCTTCCACTCATTTTTTTTGCTGGTACTTTTTGGAAGCCAAAAGTAGTTGGGGTCCGGAAATGTTTGTCAAAGTTTCATCGCGTAGGAAGTACGGGACGACAGGAAAGTAAATCCGGCGAGCGGAAGCGGCCCACCCGAGTGCCCCTCTTCTCCGTAACCTTCAGGTCTGAGTGTACGCTGCACCAGTGTCTTCTTCATCGTATAAACTCTCGTGATGCACCCCTTTAGCCGCAGAACTCTGCTGGGGGTTAACTCCCACTAGCATATGCACCGTAGCCATGTAAAACTTTACTCACACACCGAGACTTCTGTCGAGTTTCCTGAATGTTTGAGTGCGAACGGCCTCGTGTGTCGAGAGAGAAGAGGGACACATGCACATTCCTCATAACTGCCAATGGTACTCAAATAAATGTATGACAGATACAGTGTGCCCCTTTTGAAACAGGACAGTTGAAAATTTTTCCAGGGAGGAGTGATACCGCAAAACATTTCAAATGAAAGTTGCAGGCTATGGAGGGAGAAACGCAGTGCAGATGGAGTTGTTGTTCCCATTGTTTATTTTTTATGCTGCGAGCATGAAGTAATTTTTTGAACTGACAATATTATTTTTGACCTCCTGAAAGTTGCGCATCTCATTGAGAAGAATTCAACCATATGCTATTCAGTGACTTTCTGATCGATTTCTTATGAATTATTGCACGGAAATGGAACAAAATGAGATTATCTTGATCCAGGCTTTCGTAGCACATCTGAGCGCTAGGATATTATTTTCTTACTAATACAGCAATTCATGAAGTAAACACAAGTGGCCTCCAACCATTTCAGCAAGAAATTTTCAGTAGCAGGTTGCTATTATTAACTTCCCGACGCGAAGGGAGGAAGTTATTGTAATAACCCCGAAAAACGAATGTGGAAATTTCATGGTTTCTCCACGTTTCATGACCCCTATAAACTCTCCCGACCCTTTTTGGAGACCGGTCTGTATGTGCGAATGTGTGTGTGTATGTATGTACGTAAACAAAATCTTGCCCAACGATCTCTCTGGAACAAACGATGCGATTCAATTTTTTTTTTGTAATCAATGCATCTTCATGGAACTTAGAACTGATTAGATTCTGAAGAACCTCGCCTCAGCGGTTCTTTAGATATTGCAGTAAAACTAGTAAATCAACGTCGAAAAATGACATTTTTTTTACAAATTTGGCGATTTCTCTAAAAGTAACGATGGGAGCTTTATGTACCTAAGACTGGAGTGAAATTCCAGCAAGATTGTCTCAGCGGTTCTGGAGTTCTTCAAACATAAATTTTCAAGATTTGGAACTTTTTGGAAAATTTTTAATATTGGTCACATTTTAACTTTTGTAATGACCCCGAAAATCGAAAGTGGAAATTTCACGATACCTCCACGTTTCATGACCCCTAGCATCTTTCTATGACGTTTCCAAAGACATGTCTGTGTGTGTGTGTGTATGTATGTCTTTGAACAAATTTTGTGCTACGATTTCTCTTAAATAAACGATGAGAATCCAATTTGCTTTATGCTCATCGATGCCCCTCCATGGGACTTAGACCTGATTAAATTATGAACAAAATCGTCTCAGCGGTTCGTTAATTATTTAAGTAAAACTTCAAAAAAAACTATCATCGAATTTTTGTGCTATGATTGCACTTGGATAAAAGATGAGAATCAAATTTTCTCTGTACCCATCGATGCGCCTCAATGAGACTTGGACCTGATTAAATTTTGAGTTGAATCGTTTCGGTGGTTTGTTAGTTATATAACTGAAACTAAAAATAAAAATTTATCAAATTTTTTTTGCCAGTCGATTACCGTGCGAATAATGTTTTTTTCCGGAATCTGGATAAATTACCCCATTTAGAGGAAGAAAACAATGAGCGATGACCCTAATTTTTAATTGCCAATAACAAGTATTAAGGGGGGACCCCGGTAAAACTTTGAAGTCTGCGATTACTGACGGGATCCACCGAACAACTTTTGATACATGATGGGGGTGATAAAAGAGTTAGAAAAAAGACGGACCCAACCCATTTTGCCCCGTATTTTAACGTAAATCGTAATTTTGCGTCTTTCTACGTGGAAAATGCTCCTTGCACCACAGTTTTCATCCGATCCAGGTTTTATTTTCTGTAGAATGTTCGTCTGACTTCAAAGAATAAAATCATGTATGCTTTTTGCCTTACGTAGAAAAGATCATGAAATAATTAATTTTTTCAATTTACTAAATCACGCGGTTCTGCATGACGTCTAACAAATAGCGTATATTTTTTCGTTGAACAAACGTTCATTGCGTTTTTTTACATACCATTATAATCTCCAACAATTCCCAAAAACAATTTTTCAGACGTTATGCAGAGATGAGTGAAAATAGTAAATGGAAAAAACCCAATGGATGGGATTTGAATTAATTTTATGTAATCGATGCGTCTCCACATAACTTGATTCTCATTGGATTTTGAGCGAAATCGCTTCAGTGGTCGTTGAGTTTTTTAAATAAAACTTTCGAATTTTGCAATGAAAAAAAAGGAAAAGTTGGAAAATTTTAGAGTGGGTTAATTTTGAAGTTGGAAAATTTTGAAGTGGATCAGCTTCGGAGTTGAGAGAATTTTGAAGTGGGTTTAACTTAAACTTGATTGAAGTTTGAGTTAACTTAAATTGCAAATGCGTTCTTTGCGAAATCACCCTAAGAGTAATGCCACAATGGATGCAATGCTAAACGCATGCAACGCATGAAATAATTATCCAACTGTTTTCCGAATATTTCTGACAATGACTAGCGTTGCGTATAGCGTGCGCTGCATTCACTGTGGCATTGGTTATTGGCTCGACCCGCAATGGGTCACACCCAATTCCACCAACCCCGACCGGTCATACCCCAAAGAGGGAGCGCGCGAAGCGCGCGACCGGGTCTGATTTTCCATTTTTCATTAGTTTGATAATAGTCTCAATTCACTTTACATCCTCCTGATCTCACGCCACTTGATTTTCATTTATGGAGTTACGTCAAGGATGTAGTTTACACCAATCGTCCAACAACACCAGACTTGCAACGACGCATCAGAGATGCCACGGCGAGCAACCCACCCGAAGTTCTTGAGTCTGTTCATGGCAACTTTCGATGTCAGCTGGATCTGTGCCTCACTGTGAATGGTGGAAACATTGAACAACTCCTGTGATGACTGTTACCTGAAGCTACACGATCACGTATACGAAACTTGTACAATAGAACCTGTAGGAACAGCTGAATAAAGATAATCTCATTTTGTTCCATTTCCGTCCAATAATTCATAGGAGATCGATCAAAAAGTCACAGAATAGGATATAGTTAAATTCGTTTCAATGAGACGCACAACTTTGAGTGGGTCAAAAATGTTGTTGCCATTTGAAAAATCTGACTTCATGCTCGCAGCATAAAAACATAAACAATGGGAACATCAATTCCATCTGTACTAACTTTCCCCCCTCCCCATACCATACAACTTTCATCTGAAATGTGTTGCTGTATCACCCCTCCCTGGAAAAATTTTCAACTGTCCTGTATCAAATGGGACACCCTGTACATGTATCCCTGTTAAAACTCGTCTAAGTAATTTTAGAATCTATTAACTTAGTCACGAAAGTACAGTCGTCTCGGCTCCTCGTTTCAACTGTAGGTAGAACTATATATGAAGACTCTCGCTGCCACATACACACGAAAAATCTCTCGGCAAATGTTTTCAGAGTTTTTTCATTTCATTCCATTCTATTTTTCTGGGAGAAGAAGGAAAAAAATTAAGGCTCATGAGCTGGGGCGACGAGAATGACTTCCCTCTTTCTTAGCTATTTTTGGGATTACTCTCTTCTTTGGAGTCTCGGGGAAACGACAGGCTATATATGTTCTATTTTTATTTGGTAGTGGGGAGCTCCGGTGAATAGGCCTTTCCGAGCGTCTTTCAATTTACTTATTTTTATGTATGTTCTATTTTTATTTGGTAGTGGGGAGCTCCGGTGAATAGGCCTTTCCGAGCGTCTTTCAATTTACTTATTTTGGGGCTGATGATATTCATGTAAATTTGTGCAGTTAGGAGAGACACTGAGGAATTTCCTGAATTTGAGAAATTAATTCTTGGAGTCAAAACTTCAAAAGATTTGGATAATGCAATGAGGAAAAATCGTTGCCTGAACAAATTCAAAGTTTACAAAGTTGAGAAAGCAATATTTAAAACGAATTATATGCCCTCCCTTAGGTGTGGTGGGGGAGGGGGCGGGGGCTGAGCCAATCAGGTTTTTTAATTGATCAGCTGATCGATTAAAAAACCGGGAGGACGGTTTTCCCAATGGCAACCAAACGCGGCATGCATCCGGAAGCCAATGATAATACTGACTTATATTTTGACACTTATATTCTAACCCTCAAATTTTGACCTTTCTATTCTGATGCATTTATTTTGGCCGTTATATTCCGACTATTTTATTTTCACCCTTATAGTTAGACCCTTATATTCCGATCCTTCTACTTTGACCCTCATATTTTGACCGTTACATATTTTGATGGAATCTGGTGTAATCCACTATGAGGTGAACAAATAACTTCCCGACCGATTTCCTTTCTTCTATTTATTTGAACAATTAGAATATTTTTACATTCGTCCCTGCATTTATTTTGGAAAAAAATCAGATTCAATATCAGAAATAAAGGTTAGAAATAAGGGTTAAGAATAAAAATATATGTCAAAATACATTTCACATATATATTCTATATAATTTCGAAATATTTTAAAATATATGAAACATATTTTTTAAAACCTTTCAAAAATGTAAATTAGAGAAATATGTAGAATATATATCCATTTATATGCTATATTTATTTTAAAATGTATGTTATCTATATATGAAATATATACGCGATACATTGAGAATGTATTCGCGAAAATTTGTGAAATATATTAATAATATATAATTAAATTATGACATATTTTGGCAAGAATTCATATGATATAATACAGAGATGGGTAACTCACGGGTAGCTCGGAGCTCCTGCCATAAATCTATTAGGAGCGTTATAAAATTTTATAACTCTTCCAATTACAGGAGTCCTAGTACGAGCATAGTGGGGATAACGGAGTGAGTCCAGTGGGGGTAGCAGAGTGAGTGCAGTGGGGATAGCTGCATGAGGATCGCCTCACGTGGCCAGTGGGGAAATTCAAAATTTTTATCAAGCTAAACCTTTTTCATTTGTTCAAATTTTATTTGTCATTCAGTCATTTCTAGCACTAACATGAAAGTGGAACGCGGGGCAAAATGAAACCGTCCAAAAAACGATTGTTTGACGCATTTCAAGCAGCAAAAACATTTTTTTTATTAGTTTTTTTTTGTTAACTTTTTTTCATTCTTGGGAGTACTGATGAGAATAATAATTTTCCATTTAGTAAAATGGAAAATTTTTGAGAAGTTTTGATGGGCGAAGATTTGGTCAATGGATTATTTGATTGAAATTCAGCATCATATTTTCCTTTTTTCCCCTCTGGGTCTCCCTCTGGGCATTGCTCTGGACTTTGGATTTTGCTGTTTCATTTTCTTTTCAATTAATCCATTGACAAAATCTTCGCCCGTCAAAACTTCTCAATAATTTTCCATTCTACCGAACGGAAAATTATTTATATGATACGTGCGTGTAACCGCATGGGTTTCAGTTGACTAGAGTCAACTGGAAAGTAGCGGGTTTCAAGCGCCTACCCACACTCAACTGAAACCCGAAATAACGCAAAACGCGTATGCGCATCACCTATTAAAAGAGAATAACAAGGAAGGAAATCTAACCTCCGAATAGTGAATACATGGAATGACTGAAAAATGAAAAGGTGATTTTCGAAGCAGATAAAATGAGCCAAAATCGTATAATTCCTGATAGTGATGAAGAGTTAGGCAGTGAGGAGAATTTATTTACTGATGAGGAGGAGTTTATTGGTGATGTGACATTTGAAGAAAATGGAAATAAAATATTCNTAAAAGAGAATAACAAGGAAGGAAATCTAACCTCCGAATAGTGAATACATGGAATGACTGAAAAATGAAAAGGTGATTTTCGAAGCAGATAAAATGAGCCAAAATCGTATAATTCCTGATAGTGATGAAGTGTTAGGCAGTGAGGAGAATTTATTTACTGATGAGGAGGAGTTCATTGGTGATGTGACATTTGAAGAATATGGAAATAAAATATTCTGCAATGAAGCCACAGCAGGATCGCCAAAAACTCCGCAGAAGAGAATCCGTTATGATGATTTTGATAACAACAACGAAAATCTTCCATCAGATGTTTTAGCAAATGCCCAAAAGGCCAAAAATCAGACGCTACCAACAACTTCTATATAAAAATATAAATATAATATAGAAGTGTTACATTGATGGTTTTATGGATACGGTGGACAAACTAGGAGAGATTGGTTTTGAAATTAATGAAGAGCTATACCCGGGAGAAAAAAATTGGAGTCTCTGAACAGTGGGAGATTATTATACCCGGGACAAAAAACTCTAAGAGAATTAGAATTTAGAGAGAAAAAATTTCCGCTTCACCCAGCCGGGAATCGAACCCGGGTCTCCCAGATATGCGCCGGGCACTCTTACCGACTTTTTTTTTTCTCGAAATACTTTTATTCACCTTAAAGATACAATAATTTTCTTAATTATAAGTTAACGTATTCAAACTTATATCTATTATGATTAGAGATTCACAGTTCTAATAAACATACAGAATCAATACAATAACTAATGTTTAAAACATTATTTTACTCTGTTTTATAGAGTGATCAGTTAAATGAATTTTATTTTTAATAAAATAAATACTGAACCATTTGGTTGAATTATCTCTTTGTGTTCATATAGCCCCAAAAATAGGTGATTAAAAAAGGGGTTCTGAAAGAGTAAGCTACCGGGAACCACAGAAATTCACTCTCAAATTCACCTCAAACACCGCCTAACCTCCTTTAGGCATTAAAGAATTCTAAGAGAATTAGAATTTANTTATAGAGTGATCAGTTAAATGAATTTTATTTTTAATAAAATAAATACTGAACCATTTGGTTGAATTATCTCTTTGTGTTCATATAGCCCCAAAAATAGGTGATTAAAAAAGGGGTTCTGAAAGAGTAAGCTACCGGGAACCACAGAAATTCACTCTCAAATTCACCTCAAACACCGCCGAACCTCCTTTAGGCATTAAAGAACTCTAAGAGAATTAGAATTTAAAGAGAAAAAATTTCCGCTTCACCCAGCCGGGAATCGAACTCGGGTCTCCCAGATACGTGCCGGGCACTAGCCCGGGATAAAAAAATCGAGTCTCTGATGATCTCTCTAAGGCTCCCGAGACTCTCCGAGACTCGGCGCGAGCTCCCTAGCATCTCTATAGATCTCTTGAATGTTTCGTTACAGAGACAGAGATTGCGGAGATTCTTAGTCTGTCTCCCGGAGACTGGCACTTTGAAAAATTTTCTCATACAAGACACGAAATACCGATGAGAGATTCGGACTTAATTTTTTTTCCAATCACTTTCAATGTCTATCTTTCCCCTTGATATCGAAATTGCACTCACTTGTTGCGCATATATACTCTCGATTACCCGTCTGATACATGATTGTTATCCCTTAGGTTCAAGGATTTTTTCTAATTAACAAATAAAAGATAAATAACAGTAAGCGTATTGAAACATACGATATATATCTTCAATTCGAAAAATAAATGGCAAATTTTCTCCAATCATCAACCGATGTTTTCAGCTAAATAATTTCAATCATTCCCATAGCTAATTCACTCACCAATGATGTAGAAGGAAAATTTATGAAGGACATTTGGTAAGAGATATATGCGCAGTCGATTTTTTTTTCACAACTTATTTTCGACGCCTGATGTTTAATGGAAGAAAACAAAATATTCATTTTTTGTGTGAAAAATTCTGAACTCTGAATGAAAGAACTCATTTGTGAGCAAGCCCCTGAACTTATAGCTAAAAAACGAGCTTGAAGATTCAAAAATCGTATTTTCTTATTCGTTATAAGAAAAGTTATTTAACAGTTTGTCCCTCGTTGAATACAGAAAATTTCAGGTCGAAATAGATATTAACGGAAGTAGCATTCATCCGTTAACCGAGCGGAGAAAAATTGATGAAAAACGAAAAAAAAAAATTAAACATAATTACCTCGCAAAATCCATTGATGTTCATTTTTTAGATGAATATATAGTTCGATAGCGGAACCATTGAATGTCAATGTGGTTCTTCAATGAAAATTGCAAAATTTCACATTCATTGAATTGTTTTTTTGTTCATTTTTTTCAATTGCCACTGAAACATGGATATTCAGTGCCAAATTACACAGAATTGAAGAAGAAAATCACAATTCAAGAATATATTTACCGGAATTTTCCTGTTCATTATTCATTTTCAGCGGATAATGGAATGGAAATTTATGGTTGTTATTGATTTTTCCACAAAATTCAGAATTTCCAATGACAACATTCCTTGAAATTTCAGTGGACCTTGAAAATGATAAAAAAATTTGTAAATGATAGAAAGTGTACCAGAAATTTCAGACAAGAAGAATTTTCAAAAGTTTAGGATAAATACACGGAGACAAAACTTGATATTTTATAACTGTGCTTATAAATGAATTATTTAGGGGATTCGAAAATTGAGTCGTCTGCACTTATTTTCAGAAATTCTGATTAATTCCTTTTTTATATTTTTATTTATCAATCCCTTTTGGAATACTAGAAGAATTGTATCTGATTTTGGTTCTAATTTTATTGGTAATTTCTATTAGTTCATTGTTTAATTTTGAAGAAAAGTTCGGTAGAAAGAAGTCAATAGTTTCATTTTTCTTTGGAAACCTTTGGCCATGAAGTTTTTTTTCACATATATTCATTGAAATGGATGTCCAAGTATTATAATAGAGAGAATCTAAACGGTATGAACGATGTACATAATATAGACTATGAGAAAATATCTATCGAAAAAAGCACGGAAAATATTAAGAATTTTCAAAAGAATCAACGTTGAAAAAATAAAAAAACTTGAATAATAGTTCCATAAGACTTCAATATGAGTTCAAGGGAATTGATTTGAGAAAGCGAGCTTTCTCTACTGAATTATTACATGCGTGCAACGTTTTTGCATCCAATCAATCATGTCAATAGTTTTACATCCTTTCATTCAATTGTATTTATTAATAAAATCGAAAAGTCATTCATTTTTATTCTTTGTCTGTTGATAACAATGATAAATTATTCATAATCAATGTGTTACTGCAGAATAATATACATTTCTACACCAACGGTATAATCACAATATGTTTATCAAAGTGCTGTTTGGGATGGTTTAATTCAGTAACAAGACGAATAACAGGATTTTTTTCTAGACTACTCTTCTTCAATGCGATTTACTCGTTCTACAATGTAACTCACATTCCCTGGAACTATCAAATTGAAACAGACACAGAGCAAATTCTCCACTTCCACAGTAACCAGATCATCGGTTAAATTACATTGATGAAAACGCTGATTATTATATTCAAGCAAATTGGCAGTGAAATGTGGTATTGTAACTACTTTTTTTATCAATGCAACATACTTAGGATTGCATTCCTCCACACAATACGAAATGGATTGACAATCAGATGATCTTATGAAACAGATGATAACTCCAAATTTAATTTCATTGGTTAGCTTAAATTTTATATAAGTCGAATTATTTTTGGCTCCTCGTTGATACAATTGTGAAGTGTACAGAATTCCTGATTTCATAAGCCGATAAAAAATATCAATATTTGTCTCAATAATGTTTGAAGATTCGAGAGACTCCCAAACGGAGTCTGGAACTTTTTCCTCTTTTTTCATCTTCCCGATTCCGTACGAATTTGCATAAAGATGTTGAGATTTATATTTCCTCTGAGGATTGATTAAACGCTCACAGAAATCAGCAATGATGCTCCCTGGAGGTAAATTTTTTATAAGCTCAGGCATTGCCATGTGATAAGAAAGACCAGTGCAGACTTGTAACCCAGTAAAACGTGTTCCACTAATTACGGATTTCAATTGGCCATTTACATTTTCGAAAGCAAAACAAGATGTTACCCACAGTGGGCCAAAGTCTCGTACCGTTTGAGCCAGATATGGAGTAATAGATGCAAGTTTGCAGTGATAAATCTCATTTCGTACAGATCAGCAAACCTAGCGACAAATTCCATCAACATTTCGTGTGCTTTACCAATCATTTCATCAGAAATACTCGATTGGTTCAAAAGAAACGTGGCATCGACTAGTAACAAATAATGCTCGAAGTAATGATTTGGCATTATTAATTTGAGAATTGGAACTGAATAATAATAAAACCAGACTTTTAATTCTGATGCTTTGAAATAACGAAGATGCTCTAAAATGGCACGAGGTAGACGAGCAACAAAATGAGATGGCCTGATGGATAGTATGTATTGATCAACGATCTTCTTATATTTCGACAGGGACCATTCTCTGTTACTAAAATTAGAAGAAAACCAGAGGATTAATAACAACTTCACTGTCCCCAGAAATACTGCATGCATTGAATCGACAGCAGTACCACGGATGTAACTAGGTACCAATGGAGCGATAGCACTTGGTCCCTTAACCCCATATGGAGCACCGCCATAGTGAACAGCTTCAGCTGCAAAATTATTCTTTTCTCCTTGCGTTCGTTCCTCGAGATGTTCATATGGATAAACATGTAATAAGCTGCGTTCATATGCCTCTGCCCTGATTTTACACTTCTGGCACCCGTACTCCCCGTTGAAGTTCTTCATGTTCAAAAAAAGAGCCTTCGCAGGTAGATCGCAGGTTCCACAGATTACTGACACTTAAACGTGTACAGAGCAGTCCAAGCTGGGCACTTCGAAGTCAACTTCACTCTTCAGTTGATCTAATTCTTGCGTTATTGGTTGTAAGAATAATTCTGGGAAAGGTTTCTTAGAACCAAACCACACTCCCGCCAATAATAAATTCTCCTTTTGTGTCATTTGCTCAGGAGGTAGCTCATTATTCTGAAGAAAAAGGGCCAAATTTGGACATTTGAAGATTTGAACAATACGATCCCATCCGTGTTCCACGTTAGGGTGGTATTATCTGGATTGGATTGAGGACTAGTGGGATGAGTCGACTCCTGGTAAATTTGGCCATCATATATATCCTCATGATTATTTGGGATGATTTTCTGTCGGTTGGAACGAGCTTGTAATTGACGAAAAAGTCTGAGCGTTTATAGAGTATCTCAAGCTGACTCTGAATAGAGATTTGAATGAAGTAACCTTTCTCAGTACCTTGGCGACATTATTCACATGAGTGTTTTTCACCTCGTAGTGGTCCCCAACAGTTGCCACAGAAAAAATGTCGAGTCAATGGGGCGTAAATATTCTTGAAATATTTTTGGAATAAGTACAAACTCTTCACACAATGATTGGGCGATCTGCAATGAAGTTCAATCAACTTTAGTACATCTGCTAGGCAAGCTCCAGTGAGTGAATGACGCAAAAGTACAGTCAAAATCGGCAATACACTCTCGCCTACTGTGATTCTTGCTCCATCATACAACAAACGATCTTGGATTGTTGGAGTGTCACCTTTTTTCCTACCATAATCCAAATTTTCCTCAAGGTCGCTATCCTCATCCTCATCGCTCTCAGAAAATCTCATTTCATCTTCCTCTCCTGATTCCAACGTACTCATGTCACACTCATCATCTGTTTCACCTAAAAAAACTATAAAAATTGTCATTAACTTTCAGAATAATTATCATTCGATGATTAATTCCTTAAAACGAACATCTATATAAGGCATTTATATAATCAAATTATTGAAATGTAGTTAAGGAGGGAGGGGATCATGATTAAACTCAAAAGTCTTCCTTAGAATCATAAAAATATTGAGCGACCTCTGATATATGATGGGACATGTTTATTTTTGTTTGTTTCGCCTTTCTCTTTTTTTTCTATGCGACATTTTCTATTTTAGAAAATCGATGACTCCTATCGATTTTACTGTATATACATCAACGAAAAATAAAGTTGAAACGTTGAAGTACCTTAATTTCACGTATTAAAAAATTCAATAGAAAAACTTAGTGATTTCTTCAAGGAATTCTATTGAATTTTCATTGGAACTCTATGAGAATTCTATTGCAATTCTATTGAACTTCTGTTGAAGAATTCAATTCGTTTTTTGCGTCAATTCTATTAGATATTCTATAAGAAAAGTCAACAGATTTGGAATTTTGGTTGAATTTTTCTATTGAGATTTTTTCAACTGAAATTTTTAGGAATGTATTTTCCAAGTTTTTTCTCACTCCGATTTTCCAATGCAGGATAACACGAAATACAGCAGAAAAACTTGAAAAAGTCACGCCTAAAAATTTTAATAGAAAAAATCTTAACAGACAAATTCAAGCATAAATCCAAATCTGTTGACTTTTCCTATAGATTATCCAACAGAACTGACACAAAAACGAATAGAATTTTTAACGGAAGTTCAACAGAATTGCGATATAATTTTTCCAAAGCATATTTACGAAAACTTCAGGTGGATCCAAACACTTCAGAAATCCTTGTGCCTACGTCAAGAGAATTGAAGCTTAAAGAGGAATCAAACCTTGCTAAAAATAAAGCTCTGATGAAGTCAAGAAAATAATCAGAGGAGTTGAAACAAGCTACGAAAAGGAAATTGGAACGTTCTCTTCTTGCATCAATGAGTGGATCAACAAAATCACGTTACAAATCATAGGATGATGATGCCAAACCTTCCTTCTCCAAAAAATGTAAGCTGGCTGCGGAACCAAAGAAGGGATCCCAGGAAGTATCCAGACAGAGTCGAATTGGAGATGATTGCTCATCCTCTACTCCTAATGATAAAGATGAGAATCATTTTAATGAGAAGATAAAGAGTGATTATAGATCTTTCGATCAATTCCCAGGACTAGGTTTGTTCTACTAAATTTGTTTGCAGCTGCAACTATCAGCAGTCGAGTTTATTTATTTGACAATTTTATTTTTATCCAGTAACACCTGAAATGGTAATGATTCTGGAACATTGCACTAATTTAGCGAAATCGCAACTGGTAAGGCAAGGATCAGCAAATCAAAACTCAAGGGTAAATATGATAGTTATTCGTTATAATTCCTAACAACTATTAATTGATTCCAGGTCGATCAATTTCGAGAGAAATTGGACACTGTAGCTGAATGAATTGTTATCAAAAACTATGTTTTGAACAAAAATAATTCATTCAAAAGTTGAAGCAAATTGAATTTTTTGTTTAATCTGTCGGGTGTATTCCATTTAAAACTCTTTTTTTTTAATTAAAAATATTTTCTAATTATCATTTTTTGTCAAATAACGCAGAAGCCCCAAAATTATAATATAATTGTGGAAGAAAAAGAAAGGTCGAAAGAGAAATGAACATTTTCAATCGGAAGTTGCCAATTAATGATCTACCGCATATGATCGTTGTTACATCGTCAGTTGTAAAATATTGTCGTTCTTTCATAAGAAACGCTCTTTGAAGAGGTTTTTTCTCCCTTTATTTACTGTTCAATCATAATTTCTAGGGGCTCCTGTATGATGTAAAATCAGACGAATGGGAATGGCAAATATTTGAGATAGTAAGAATGAAAAAAAATAATGGAGATTACATTCGAAACGTATTCCGCTCGGGACTCAATAGTCTATTAATTTCATAAACGAGTTATTTCAGGCAAAAATGTTTGAACTCTCACCTTCAGCTGGAGAAATAACGAGCAAATAATTGACTCTTAGCCATGTGTCCTGAAAGTACTCATTGGATAAATTATTGACTATGTGAAAAATGTTTTTTTTTTCAATAATCGAATTTGAAGGATTTAAACCAATCCATATTCCGGGAGGATGTAGATTTTTTTTTCAAATTCATTAAAAATGAATTCATTGAAAATGCCAGGAGAGAATTTTCATTCGTCATCGTATCGGTCCGAGAAGGTTCACAACATTTTTCCTCAGAATCAATTATCTCTGAGATAAAATGATATTAGAATATGAGGGGAAGTGGAATGTGTGGAAAAGTTGAATATACAACTGACGTTTATCTGAGACATTGTATTGAATGTTGATCGAAACTTCTATGAAAATTCCATTGAAGTTTCATTAGAGTTCTATTGGAAAAATTCATTTGTTTTTTGCGCCCATTGTATTAACAATTATGCAATTTTTTCGTGCATTTTCAATAATTTTTTTTAAACGGAAAAAAGTCCATAGATGTTCACTGTTCTGTGACTTCAATTTGTTGCAAATAATTCATTTTCTGTTATAATTCTTGGCATGAATTTTCTGATTTTTTTCTTGAATTATTATGAATTATTATGAAAAACAAAAAAAAATTCTGTGACAAAAATTTAGAAAATAAAAACTTTGGAATTTCCATAGATAAATGAAAATCTATTGACTTTTTCCTATCAATGTCTCTTAGCAAAATAACACGGTAAAGCTCCATAATCGTCTCTGTTCCGTTGATTTTTTGGATGTGTGATAAACGAGCGTCAGGATTTTTTTTGTTCCTTCAATGGACTTGGAGAACTAGTGGCATCTCCTTCAATTATTGTTTTATATCTCAGAAACCAATCATTTTAGGAATCACTCTCGGGTGATTATTAATTGAACTAAAGAAATAGAGAACAATAATTGTCTCTTGCCAAAATAGCTATTTGAAAAGAAAATGAAATTGTCTAGTTTCTTGATTTTTTTTTCTTCTTCTGTTCCATTTGGTTAAATCCTCTAACTGTTGTAGAGGCAAGAGCCCTTTAATTTTTTTTTCTTCAATCAACGAATTTGAGAAATCCTTTTTAGTTTCTTGCTAATTCACTGGTTTTATCTTAAAAATTAATCATCTGAGTGGTAAAAGTTCTGGAACTTTTCTGAAGTTAAAATTATCGCAAAAAAGGGTTACTTGCCATTTGCTCTCAAAATCTCTAATTGATCAAAAATTTGAACTGAAATATTTATTTATTTTGTTCAATCGATAAATTTAAAAAATCTCTTCCAACAGCTGGTCCAATAATCGTTTCATCTAAGGTACAAGTGACTTTGAAATGAATGTAGGGAAATCTTGTTCGCAATCCGAAAGAATAATGAGGAAAAACTGTCTCTTGGATTTCTTTCTCAAAATGATGGATTGACAAGATAATGAAAATCTGAAAAATCTATCCGTTCAGTCTACGAATCCCGCACATGAGTTTCAAGTTTTTGCAGAACATAGTTATAGTCATAATTTTATAGTCATAATTTTGGTTACCATTTAAAGCCATGATATTGCCAACGAAAATGCGTTCTCGAGATTCGCTCCATAAATCACTCATTGATAAGATCATTCAACATGTAGATTTTTTTGTTACGTCACTAAATTCCGAGTAAAATTTTCGACAAAAATTTTCCTAAATCATCGATAGGTGTCGCCAGAAAGAAGTAATTTGTGGCCCCCTCGCCTCCCTCGGCAACCACTTCGCCTAGGGACTTGACCGTCAGGCCTCAGCAGCGCCAGCGGCGTAAGCAGGAGTTAGTGCCCCGGCCTGAGTTCGACTGACGGTCGATAAAGTAGTATTCTTGCCACTCGTGCCCATGTGCACACGCCACAGCTTTGGCAAAGTCTTTTCGTATTAATTATTCTACTTACCTTGAGTGTATTGAATAAATATTTAGTTGACAGTATCCCGGAATCTTTACTCTACGGAAATACCCTCACATTTCCTACAAAATTGGTGATCCCGACGTGATTCCGCCGCATATTGTCACTAACCTCTAAACTGCACGTGCAGCGTGCAGTCTCATTATGTCGCTTCCCAGGACACCTGAAAATGTCAATCACACAATGCCCGTGCTGTGTCCTCAGCCTGACAGCAGCAGACAGCAGTTCAACCTGTCATTGATCGAGCTGGAGGATTTCACAACGAGCCTCACCTCCAACGACAACACGAGGACACAGACCAACGCAAATCTCCAGATTTTGGCCCACGACAACGTCAACAACAACATCCAGCCTCTTCCAGCCTCGGTCAGTACACTTTCAACTCACCCATGCAAACTCACAAGGTTCATTAGAACAAATCCACGTGCATGGTTCAGCCAAGTAGAGTCTGCATTCAACATCTACAACGTCACCACACAAGCAGAGAAATATCATGTTGTCATCAATCATCTTGAAGCTGACATTCTCGATGAGATTTCAGACATTTTACTAGACCCTCCCGTCGAAAACCAGTATGGTTATCTCAAGGAGGAGATCCAGAAGCGCTTCACTGACTCAGCAGACAAACAGCTCGAAAAGGCATTGTCTCAGCTGAGTCTTAGTGATCAAAAGTCTTCCCAGCTCCTTCGCAAAATGCGAGCCTTAGCAGCAGGACGAGCCTCTGAGGACATTCTACGGGTCAGATGGCTTTCCCTCCTGCCCCTCGACGTTCGGAGAATTCTCAAGGCCACCAGGTTCACAACCTTGAGCGACCTCACCCCCGTCACAGACGAGCTCATGGAAGTCTCCTCGACAGCATCGGTGATGGCCGCATCCTCTCACGCAAGGTTCGCGGTGCAAAAAAGCTCAGACCCAGTGATCACGGAACTCGCATAGCTCAGACAGGCAATGACACAACTCATTAACCTCAACCGGACCATGGCAGAGTCCCTCGAGAGACTACACATATCTTCAAGGTCCAGGTCTCGAGACCCTTCAATGTCACGCTCTTCGTCGCCAGCGCCTCAAGGTATGTGCTTTTACCAAGCGAGGTTTGGATCCAAGGCACGTCGCTGCTTGCAACCATGCAACCAGCCTCCACCTCTCTCAACGCCTCCTCAGGGAAACTAAAAACGCTGTCGTCAGTTCTGGCGGTGGGCGACAGCGACTTCAATAACAACGACCACGATATCAGAGAACACCGCCTATTTTTCTTCGATCCTTTAACAAAGACCCAGTTTCTGGTCGACACAGGCTCTGTTATCTCCATCATACCCAGAGCAGCACCTTAACCGCAGGAGAGACCAGCAGAGTTCAAGCTCTACGCTTCCAACGGTACCACAATTGACACCTTCGGACAACGAGTGCTCACCCTTAACCTCAGATTACGTCGCGCTTTCAAATGGTCATTTACTGTTGCAGACGTCCAAACAGCCATTATTGGAGCAGATTTTTTGGTGCATTTCGGCTTGCTAGTCGATCTCCAAGACTGCAGCCTCCTCGACAAGAAAACTAAACTTAAAGCCCTTGGTCAGCTGTGTGAGACTCCTATCTACAGCGTCTCCCCAGTTGAGCAGAACCCCAAGCTTCCTCCATTTTATAGCGAGCTTCTCCACAAGTACATTGACATCACGAAGCCAGCAGCGATGGTCCCCCAGTAGCAGAGCGACCACGTCGTCTTGCTGGCGAGAAGCTCCAAGCAGCCAAAGACATCTTCGACCTTCTTTTGCAGTATGGCATTATTCGCCCCTCTAGCAGCTCCTGGGCCAGCCCAGTCCATATGGTGCCAAAGAAAAATAGTGGCTGGAGAGCCACAGGAGACTACAGACAGCTGAGTCGGCAAACACTGCCCGATTCCACATATTGAGGACGTCATCCAATCCTGTCACGGCAGCAGCATTTTCACAACGCTCGATCTTGTACGAGTGTACCATCAGATCCCTGTCGCTACCGAGGACATCGCAAAGACCGCCCTCACCACGCCCTTCGATCTTTTTGAATTTGTCGGCATGCCCCCTGGACTGTGCAATGCCGCACAAACCTTCCAAAGACACATGGACGGCCTGCTTCGGGACATCGACTTCGCTGCGTGCTACATCGATGACATCATCATCTTCTCCAAGGACCCTGAAGAGCATCAACGATATGTGGAGACCATCCTCAAGGTACTGCTGGACAACCACCTGTTCATCAACCCCAGCAAGTGCCAGTTCGGTCAAGAAGAGGTTGAATACCTAGGTTATATTATAAATAAACATGGATATTCACCTCCACCAGCCAAGGTTGAGACTATCTTGCAGTACCTCAAGCCCGAGACAATTGAGGATCTACGCCGATTTCTCGGGATGGTGAATTACTATCGACGTTGCATTCCCCAAGCCGCTGCCATACAAGTTCCTCTCAACGATTACCTGAAAAATGCTAAGAAGAAGGACAAACGCACGGTGCCATGGACCCCAGAATCCGAGACAGCTCTGGAGCTGTGCAAACAAAGCGTTGCCTCCGCAGTCAGAGCCTCGTTCCTGTCCCCTGCAGCATCACTGGCCCTGTCAACAGACACCTCTGACTCTGGAATCGGAGCAGCCCTCGAGCAGTTCGTGAACGACACCTGGCAGCCCCTGGGATTTTTCTCGAGAAAACTGAGCCCCATGGAGACTCGTTACAGCACGTACGACCGCGAGCTACTGACCATTTTCTCCGGTATCAAGTACTTCAAGCATATAGTCGAGGGCCGTGAGTTCGTTGTCAAAACAGACCACAAACCCCTCGTCTACGCTTTTCACCAACGTCCAGAGAAAGCATCACCGAGACAGGTAAATCAGCTCAATTTCATCTCTCAATTCACTACTTAGATCCTACACGTCAGAGGCGAAGAGAACATTGTAGCAGATGCACTTGTCTCGAGTGAATTCCATCAACATGCCCAAGAACCTCAGCTCAGAGGTCATCCACGAGGCTCAGCAGGAAGACGACGAACTACCGCAACTCCTCACCAGCAGCTCTCTCAAGCTCCAGCCCATTGTAATCGAAGGTCATGAGATCCACTGAAACATATCCACTAGATATCTGCGCCCCTTCATTCCAGGTGCTCTTCGCCAACGTGCATTCGAGGTTATCCATGACCTGTCGCATCCATCTGGCCGAGTTACAGCGCGTCACCTGAAGGAGAAATTCGTCTGGCCTGGGATCAAACGAAACGCCATTCGCTGGTCACGTGAGTGTTCACCCTGTCAAAAATCCAAGGTGCAGAGACACAATCGACTCAATCCGATGTACATCGATGTCCCAGACAACCGATTCGACCACATCCACCTCGACATAATCGAGCTTCCACGAGTGAACGGACTCCGCTATTGCTTAACAATGATCGATCGATTCACCCGCTGACCTGTGGCCGTGCCACTCTCCAACATTGAGGCAGACACCATTGCCACTGCTTTCTACGGACATTGGATTGCGCAGTTCGGCCCCCCGCTCACAATTACCACCGATCAGGGTAGCCAGTTTGAGTCGAGACTCTTCACGGCCCTTGCTTGCATGGTTGGAGCAAACAAGATCCATACTTCTCCATACCACCCCCAGTCCAATGGAATCCTGGAGAGATGGCATCGGACAGTCAAGGCCGCACTTATGTGCAACGCACCAACACCCTGGCCCGAGCTGCTTCCCACCGTCATGCTCGGCCTGTGTACCTGCATCAAGGAGGACCTGAATGCATCACCAGCTCAACTCCTTTATGGTACTGAGCTCAGGATTCCTGGAGAATTTTTCGTCTCAGAAGACCTCCCAGCGGACCTGAACGTTTTCCTGGAGAAATTCAGAGAACATATTAGGAAAGTTCGTCCATCACCCACCGCTCATCACATCAAAAGCCGCTGTTTTCTTCTAAAAGACCTCTACACCTCCTCCCACATCTTTGTGAGGATAGACGCAGTCAGAAAACCGCTCGAGCCGCCTTATTCTGGCCCCCACCGAGTCATCAGGAGGGTCGATGACCGCAACTTCGTCATTGACCTAAATGGCACTGAAAAAAGCATCTCGGTAGACCGACTTAAACCAGCATATGTTGCCAAGGAGTCAGCTTCGCCCCCAGCATCTCCAGAGAAGCCTAGCCCACCTGCAGTACCTGGGAAACCCAGCCGACCAGCTTCACCACCACCAGTGCCTGATTCATGCCCATCAAACACGATGGACAGGCCCTTGAGAACGTACCCTGCAAGGAAGAGAGTTTCGTTCCCTTCACCTTTACCAGAACAGGTCACTGAGGAGGGAGTAGATGTGGCCCCCTCGCCTCCCTCGGCGGCCACTTCGCCTAGGGACTTGACCGTCAGGCCTCAGCAGCGCCAGCGGCGTAAACAGGAGTTAGTGCCCCGGCCTGAGTTCGACTGACGGTCGATAAAGCAGTATTCTTGCCACTCGTGTCCATGTGCACACGCCACAGCTTTGGCAAAGTCTTTTCGTATTAATTATTCTACTTACCTTGAGTATATTAAATAAATATTTAGTTGACAGTATCCCGCAATCTTTACTCTACGGAAATACCCTCACATTTCCTACAAATTCAATAAAGAAATGGTTGGGAACTTCCCCTAAAGCTAAAAGAATGGCGAAAAGAACTGTTATTTGGTATTTTTTTCCGAAATGACTTGGTGTAAATATCCAAAAGTTCCTGTTAGTAGTAAGAGGGCATTATTGGCGAATTTCCCACGCTCCCTCCCCCCTTTTTCCGGGAAGTGCACGTGCACATTCCCCCCTCCCCCCTGGCGGCATGCCTTTGAAGAGGTCGTCGGCGCGCTGGGGGGGCCCCCTGGGGTGCAGGGCCTCAAAGTTGGGGGTCCGAGGGTCACAGGAAGTGGGTGGTGGGTGGAAAATGGCCGCCAGATAGAAAATGAGTGGCGGGTGGAAAGTGGGTGGTGGGTGGAAAAGGGTTGGCGGGTGGAAAGTGAGTGGAAAAGGGCTGGCGGGTAAATAGAAAAACTGTCGGACAGTATATATCGGACGGGTGTCGGGAATCGGGCCCCTCTGCTAGTGGTCCAACCGTGAAGGACGGCGTCGGCAAGGGTCCTGATGTCGCTCTCCAGGACATTGGAGCCACTGTCCTTGAGACTCCGGAGAGACATTACGCTTTTGAATTTTTTTTAAAGGGATAACAAAGGATTGCAACCATGAATGACGCAAAGAGCGGACAATACGTTCTCTCTCTCTCTCTCTCTCTTTTATTTTGAGGACGGTGAATTTTTCGAGCTGATATGGAGCCGAATATATTTTTCTAGAAACTTCTACGTAGCTGAAAAATGTCAAGGTTTTTCGTAAATGAATAATACGAGGTTTTCAAATTACTTTTTCTTTAATTCTTGTAAAATGATGAAATACATTTTTAGGCTTACAAATGATATTTTTTTCGTTCCAATTTAAAATTATTTACAATCACAAGAGATTATTATTATTATATAGTCTTTAGTATGTGGGCATTCGGTAAGCCCCTCCCGCAAAACCATCCAACTCATCGAAGCAAAAATGAAACATTTCACCAAATAATTGATACAAATATCCCTCGTTCTGCTGAGGTATTGTACGACGGAGGTCATCCCTGGCCAGAAGGTAAATCTCCTCGAAATTGCTGCGTATGCGATAGTGGAGTTCTTCAGTAGCTGGCATCCTGTTGTATTCCATATAATGCATGGCAACACTTGTGATCGCCCGCACCAGAGACTCCTTGTATTGTTTGAGAGGCAATGAGTCCAAAAATTTTAACCACTGATCGATCCATGCCGCTTTGTTTTTTAATGTTGTAATGCTCGGGCTCATCATAATGAGGGGTTGCCTTACATCAGCACGTACAAAAGCAACGCAGGGGTTATCGTAGCTGCGATGGAATCTCACTTTGACATCCCCAAATTGCTTAGCAGGTACATTGTGGACGGCTTTTGGGTGAAACTTCTCAAGATCAAAGCAGTCCGTAATGACATCCAGATCTTTGTACAGAAGGCCCCATTCTTCCCGTGACATTGACAGCACGACACGGTTGGGGCGTACGGCCATAAACTGCACCACAGGAACAAATTGTCCGAGACAGGTAACTTGCAAACCAACACGAATTTGTTTCGTCTCTGACTTATTGAGAGGTATAACTTGCGACAGCACCACCTGCTGTTCGGCACCACTGCACTCTTTTTCGTTGATATTTTCCATGTTTAAAAACTGATGAGCGAAATCGGATCGACTGGATGAAATACACCGCGAGCAGCCGCGTTTTATAGCGTTAGGTATGAGAGTGGGGCGCGCTTAATTCCCCCCACCATACACATAACAGACCTATGCGCACAACACACTACCCCCACCGTAGGGAGAGCTGCGGCGTCGGCGTCACACATGACCCCCCACTACCATGGATTTCATATGATGTATATTACCCCCACCTCTATCATGCTACCCCCACTCCTATCATATTGCCCCGCCGCTGTGAATTTTTTTAAATACGAGTGACTTGGATTTATTTTTTGTCAGTCATTCGTGAAAATATATTTAGGACAGTAAAAATGAATAAAATTTGGAGAGATCACGACGTCGAACTGTTCGATAAATATCTCGCAGATCGGTCACCAAGTGAGAATTACAAGGAAAAACGAAAGCCTAGATTTCGTCAGAAACGCATACGTGTATATGTTGATAAATACACGGAAGATGAAAAGTACATACCGCCGAAAAAACGAATGATCGTTGCGAAAAAAGAACTAGAATGTCAAGTAGATAATTTCCAAGCAGGTGATGGATGTTGCTGCAAAGACAAAAGTACAAGAGAAGAGAGTAAAATACATATCAAGTATCGAAAGGATAGATTATGTGGTCAAGACGAGAATGGAATGGATATGTATACCATTTTCCAAGTATGCTACAACAAAGAACCGGCTGAATCCAACGAAGAGATAGAAGACAGTTTCCGAATGATGTATAATCCTCCATCGCTGAGAAGCATCGCCATCGCTAGTTTATTAAACGATAGAAAATACGCGAAAAATGATAAGACTTTGCATTTGGTGAAAAGGGCAATCCTGTTTAATAGTGATGTGTTATTATACAAAATGTGGAAATCAGGGATACGGTATTTCAATGGTATAGAAAAAAGGAGATTATATAAAGCGAGAGTGGGCGAAAAATTTGCCTGGCCTCAATTCTATAGGGAGTGCAGCGAAGAATACTATTTCCCTGCGGGGGAGGAGACACTGATCTATAAGCAAAAACGACCAATCACTGGTCTTTCTTTACAATAGACAGCAAATGCAAACGAAGTGGGGTGAAAAAGAAAAACTAGAGGCTTATTTCTCATAGGATATTTAGGACTCCCCACCAAGGTTAGATTTTCCAAAATATGGAAAACTCGTAGCTCCTCCTCCTAACTAGTGTTGCATAAAAGAGCCTTACGAGGGTGTTTTGACTACATTTGCGTTTCCGGCAAAATGACATCAAGTCAAGTGAGCCCATCTCCCAAAAACAGTGGAAGTTTAGTGCGCCCAACAGGTTATAAGCCTGGAAGTTTTAAACGAAAAGTACCTCGATATTCTGTGAACATGAAAAATCAAAACGGAATAAAAATAGTGAGCGATCGGATAGTGGAAAATAATAGTGAAGAAAACAAAAAGATTAAAAGAATGCTAAAAAAAGTGAAACTCCAGCAACGTGAAATCTCCAACCCCGGAGCTGCCATAAACATTGGCCCTGGCACCCAAGTGACTGAAAAGAAGAAAAACTCGGGAGGACGGTTGAGCAATAAATCACCCCATAGCGCTCAAAGTGATTCCAAAATTGTGGATGCGAATAAAAAAAGTGAAATTATTCAAGTGAGCACGGAGGATAAAAACTTGTGGATGAATATGCTGGAAGACGATCTTGATATTTTCAATCAAGTGTGTGATGAAAATGTGCCCCTTGAAAATAAAAATGTGGTGGAAAAGCAGCAACAGCAGAAGGAAAAAATAAAGGATACTGATGAAAAGAAGCAAGAAAAAACACGCGCTCGTGAAAATCGCTTAAAAATCGCTGAAAAGAAGAAGGCCGAATTCAACGCTCGGGAAAGAAGGATGCAATTGGCCAAGGAAAAACAGAGGCAATTCAGGGCTCGTGAAAACCGCTTAAAAATCGCTAAAAAGAAGAAGGCTGAATTCAACGCTCGGGAAAGGAGGAGGCAACTGGCCAAGGAAAAACAGAGGCAATTCAGGGCTCGTGAGTTTGAAAAAAATCGCTCTGAGGACCATACATCGACAGAAATCACCCCCGAGAGCCCTGAGGTCGTGTCAGAGTCACAATTATCGATGGAAATCATCCCCGAGAGCCCTGAGATCGTGTCAGAGTCACAATCATCGCTGGAAATCATCCCCGAGAGCCCTGAGATCGTGTCAGAGTCACAATCATCGATGGAAATCATCCCAGAGACCCCGGAGACCATTGATCTTATTTCTCAGACTCCAGAAATGATACAGCCAATGGAGATCATCCCAGCAAGTCCAGAAACTGCTAATCGCATTTGGGAAATTTTGGACCCTATTGAAGCAATCCGAGTGACTCCAAAGACTCCATCAATAATCGATTTTGTGCTCGATCATCAAGGGGATGCTGCCCAGCCTAGACCATCAAATGAGATATCTCCAAGTCCTGAAGGTAAATATTTGAGATATATTCACATTAATTTGTTCGGAGTTTTGTGTATATTAATTGAATTTTATTTTGTTCTTGTTCCAGAGTGCCAAGAGCCTCGAAAGAGCATTGAGGAAATTGAGGCCGAATTAGCAGAGATTGCTGCAGCTCTGGAAAATCGGGAGCGCGAGGAAGAAAATGAACTCATGCAAGAAGAAGAAGAAGTACACCGCATTCAAGATATGTCAACACAGCGTCAGCAGGAGCTTGACGAGATTGATAAGGAATTGGAGCAGATCGACAATCAGGACCGATTGGCCCGTCAGTCTCTCGATTTTGATCTGTTGTCCCCGAGTATGTTCTTTGACTGAAAATTTATTTATATTTTTGATAATTATGCATCATTTTGTAACATTTTTTTGAAACATTGAATAAACGGTAAATACATTTCAGCATTAAAAATGCGTTTCAGCTTTCATTTAAGGTAACCTTCAATATTCCCTCTCCTACGCCTTGCCGTCTTCCTGCCGCTGGAAGTCAGGGGAAGTTTCACTCTCTCCTTCCTCGTCTGGTTCCTGTTTCCTGCCCTTGAACGTCTTTTTCCTCCTCACTGTCCAGAGGGATAGAGGGGGATTTTCAATCTTTCCTTGTTTTTCACCGGTTTTCTTCCCTTGAACGTCTTTTTGCTCCTCACTGTCCAAAGGGCTTCAGGGGCAGATGGTAGGAGGACTTCTGCAGCTATATAAGCTGCGAGGTCTCTCGAACCATCATA